>NC_056606.1:19315893-19370893 GCF_018340385.1 Cyprinus carpio | reverse complement strand
CCAAAAAAGGTCAGACAAACACTACTTTTCTACTAAGATGTGCTCATTCAGGGGGTTCATTTGGGAAAAAAACTGAGTTTGATAAGACTCTGATTTTTGGTTGATTCAGCTGTTCAACAGCAAAGCCATGATTCAGAATGCATCAGAATAATTTGGTCAAACGTGTCCCCTGCACTGTAATAACTTCAAACAAGTCTCTGATCAGTGTTTAAAAAAACTGTTTTTGTAATATAAACTCATGTCTGTAAGAATGTAGTTTGCCTTAAATGTAAAAATAAAAACCTTGTAAGTAACAGAACTAAAATAAAGGATTTTCCCTGTGGTGATTTAAAGGAATACTTCGCCAAAAATGAAAAATTGCAGAAAATTTACTCAACCTCAGGCCATCCAAGATGTAGATGAGTTTGGAGCATATTTTAGAAATTTAGATCAGAGAAATTTAGTATTACTTCATTTGCTCACCAATGGATCCTCTGAAGTGAATGGGTGCCGTCAGAATGAGAGTCTAAACAGCTAATTCACACCACTCCAGTCCATCAATTAACATATTAATATAAACCGTCACTTCTTGCCAAAATACAAGTCCATAATCCATACTAACAGTTCCTCCAGTGAAAATATCTATCCCCTATTGTCCTCTCACATAAAAATTCATTGACATATTTGTTTAGACCTGTTTTGACTTGTAAACGGTTCTCGATCTGTGCATATTTCACTCCTTATTCAGATAAGATGACTTTTCACTGGAGAAAGCAATATTATGGAGAAAGGACAGATATTAATATTTTTTGTTTAAAACATCTTAACAATGGATTACTTGTGGATTGTTGTGATGTTTTTAATCAGCTGTTTGGACTCTCGTTCTGACGGCACCCATTCACTGCAGAGGATCCATTGATGAGCAAGTGATGTAATGCTGAATTTCTCCAAATCTGTTCAGATGAAAAAAAACAAACTCAAAAACACCTTTGAAGATGAGTAAATTTTTAGAAAATGTTCATTTTTGGGTGAACTATTCCTATGAGAACAGAAAAAAAAGTCCATAAAACATGCAGCGCATGCTTTCACAGTTATCACAGTCTGACTGGTATTAGTAAATCTAGCAGAAACAGTGGATGAATCCTCAACACATATAAAACTGGACACTTTGGTGTCCACATGCAACAGATAGATCAATACTACGGTCGAAAATACGATGTGTTGCAACACTTGACAAATCTTAAACATTGACAGAAGCTCTTTCCCAAACTCAAAACTAGGGGTAAAGGGAACTGGGAGACTGTAAGGTAGACACCTCCCCTCGATGGTCCAGTTCGTTCTGTAGGTCCTCCAACTCCTCTAACTCTTGAAACTGCCTGTCGGTTTTGTGGCTGACCAGCGAGCGGTAGAAATGCACAGCGAAGACGATAAAAACCAAGCCGAAAGGCACCATGATGGAGGTAGACGTGATCGCAGCGGCCACCCCGGCGGATATAGTATCGTTTTTCTGATCCTTCGGCTTAATGGGTAAAAACTTGACCCAGCACAGCAGGACCACCTCGGCCAGGAAGAGCAGCGTTCCAATGACTGTGGAAAAAGCCCAGGCCAGCTCGATGTGGCGATGCATTCTCTCGTGAGGAGACTCCTTCACAGAGTTGAGGTTGTGCACGTTGCTGACCGCTTCGATGTTGGGCAGGATGCAGGTGCTCACCATGAGGGCGAACAGGTGGACGGCCACCAACACAGTGGTGCAAGCACTGAAAGCGATCAGCAGTCCTGGGGGATAGTCGTGATTGGTGTCCAGCTGTACTTCCACCATGGCCACCTGTGGAATGAAAGGAAAACACAGGTAAAATACAGTCCTTGAAACCAACAAATTATATTTATTTATTATTAGTAATAAATATGTATATAATAATATGTAAATAAATACCATTTAAATATTTGTATAACACATTTTATATATATATAATATATATATATATATATATATATATATATATATATATATATATATATATATATATATATATATAACACATTTATTTTATATCTGTTTATATATATATATATATATATATATATATATATATATATATATATATATATATATAAATTTGATATTTGATTTGAATATTTTTAAAGCTTTTATACACATAAAAAAAATATTTTTAAACAAATAAAGAATAATTACATTAAACAAATCTTGCATTTAGGTTTTAAGAAGATTCTAATGTGAATTTAAAGTTGTACATGTGCAGATGATATTGTAAGATGTCTCAAGAATAGGTTTGGCACTGAATTAAAAGTGCACTGCAGTGGAAGACTGCATCCGGCGTATTGCTTCTCGTGAAGCTCTTTACAAACATCACTGAGTAAAAACGAAGTAAAAATCTAGCTGAGCATTAGCACGAGCTAAACAACCGGGGCTTGTCAGTTTGTGATTGCAGATGCGTCAAAGACTCGAGTCATGCGTTTTAAAGCCAAAACATTCGCTTAAACTTACACAACACTATTAAACGCGCTTTTTCTTTAACAACTCAGTGTTAAAGCTGTACACTGAACATCCACAGACAGCACTAAATAAACAGACGCGAAAACAGCTCACCATGGCGAAACCGGATAAAAGAGCAGACGTGCGACTGGACGCTTTGAGTTTGGCTCTGCTCAGGTAAAGCTTTCTCCAGGACAGAGCCTGCAGCGAATGCTCGTTCCGACTCATGTTCATCCGAGCGGAGATTCTGAGAAACTATCCGAGAGATTCAGTGGAGCCGGGGCATCGTGCTGGGTTAATGGTGAATCTCCAGCGCTGCGCCTGAACCCAGCAGTATCGGTCTTGCTCAAGTGAAACTGGATGAATCGCGAAGGCATTACCCACAAGCCTTCGCGACATCGCATGAAACTGAACGATGGATGTATTTGCCTCAAAATTAAAAACAAACAAAGCTGTTTTGCCACTTTTCTGGGAAATTATTTCTCTTATTGGTATGTGGACATAACAAAATCGATGAAGGTGGATATTTTGTATTGAATACTTTCTTAACAAAATATAATAATAATATTTATTATTATATTTATTATTATTGTAAAATTATTTGTAAATGGCTCTTTCATATGTATGCACATGCACGTTTTTATAAAAATATATATAATTTAATTTTAGTTAACGTTATAAATCATTTAAAAATAACCTTTAGATTTGTATTTTTCTGGAGCATGCATTTTTTTGTTTCCCATATAAACAAAAACATACATTCACATAAAAAAAAAAAAAAAAAAAAAAAAAAAACTAACCTTACTTTTATATTATATTTTTATTTGTCTGGAGGAAGCATTTTTTGTTTCTCCTTGCTATATTAGCAGATATTCATATTTTGATAAAAAAAAATGTCAGTAAAAATATGATTTTATTTTAGTTGTCATTTTGCATTATTAAAAAACTTTTTTTGTCATATATTGCTTTTGTATATATATTGCCATATAAGCAAATATGCACATTTGGATGTCAACTAGTCACCATTAGATTTCTAAAGTAATTAGTAAATAAGTAAATAATAATAATAATAATAATAATAATACTCCTACTACTACTAATTATTATTATTATTATTATAAATTATTATTTTAAATAGTAATTGGTGAAAAAGTTAACATAATTTTGGGACAACTTTAAGTTTTTTAACTAAAATAAAAAATTAATTATATTAAATATGACGATATTATCTATTATAAACCTTACATTTTTTTCATAGAATGTCCAAAATAATTGTGATTTAAAGAGAGCCGATTATGCGTATTTCGGAGGCTATAACGTGTGGATGTAATATTAAAAGATGTGTAGTTACTGTTGCACTGGCAAAGTGTCTTGTTGATGAAGCACGAACATAGCAGCTGCAGCGCGCGCGTGCCAAACAGAAGAAAGAAAGAGCAATTCTAACTCCTCAAAAAACAATTTCTGTGTGTTTAAAAAAAACACACACCAACCATTCCGATAATTACTCAGGAAAAAAATCGGATGTTGTTTTAACCCATCATTAACACGATCCGCGTGACGTTCCTGCAATGTTTTGATTCTGTTGACCGTGACGTCACGGTGCACTACACAAAAATGGTTCCTACTTAGTTTTCCATACAGGCAATCAAAGTGTGCACAACTTTACGCGTTAAATATGGTCCAAATAAATCGCTGAGGGAATTAACGCGGTCGAAAGGCTCGGACATGGAGGCGTGTGCGGAATCCGGACGCAAACTGGTGTGTAGTTGAAGCTGTCCTCTCAAAGACTCGGTTTAAATCGGGAATTTCAGTCTCACATCGATATGTATTGTGTTTAGTGGCCTGAATCGGGGCGAATCACTGCGAAACGAGAATTAGAGCGACGTACGCCACATTAAAAGGTTAAATGTAACACGCTCGTAATGGTAAACAGGAAAGGACACATGTTTCATAATATTACAAAGAGAGCAAGATGCTCCATATACAGACGCTCGTGCGAAACCGCACGCATTGTTGCCCGCGACCCTCGTGTCTAATATTCATCGGGAAGTTTGACTCTTTCTCGCCGATTTTTGACATTAATTATATAACAGCTGTAAGATGGTCGACGATTAAGGCCTGGATGTTAATTATGGAATTTGACATTCGTGCAAATGCTATAAAACCCCAGCCCAGCGTTGTCTCTCATATCCGAGCGCAGAGTGAGGCAGGTTTTCTTCATCCTCATCTTCATCATG
The DNA here is from genome assembly GCF_018340385.1 of Cyprinus carpio. NCBI lineage: Eukaryota > Metazoa > Chordata > Actinopteri > Cypriniformes > Cyprinidae > Cyprinus > Cyprinus carpio. The sequence continues at coordinate 19,366,183 of NC_056606.1, read as the reverse complement.
TGTTGTTTTCGTCCAGCGCTCGATCTGCAGAAGGATGTACGATGAGAACGAGGACTTGTCAGATGTGGAGGAAATCACAAACATCAGGGGCTTCAGCGTGGAGGACAAACTTGAGAGCAATTCATACAACAGCGAATTTGTTCAGTTTATGGAGGGAAAAGGTACTTTTTTTTTGTCAGTATATTGCTTATTAGAGCAATTAATATTTATTATATTCTTAAATATTGGGGGTTTTGTTCTCCTGTTTGCACCTGCACCTGCAAATATAAGTTGTACTTATAGTTGTGCTCATAATTTGATATTTAATGGTTGATACTTAAGGCGTAGTTCGCCCAAAAATTAAGATTCTGTCACTATTTACTTGCCCTCAAGCTGTACCAAACCTGTATGATATATTTTTTTGCTATTGAACATGAAAGATTATATTTTAAAGAATGCAGGTAGCCTGGTCCCCATTGACTTCCATAGTATAGGAAAATACTTTAGAAGTCAATGGGGACCAGAAATCTTTTGGTTACCCACATTCTCCAGAATATCTTCTTTTGTCTTAAGCAGCAGAAAGAAACTCAAATAGGTTTGGAACAACATTAGGGTGAGTATAGTGTGAATACAATTGAAATCGTATTTGTTAATGGATTAGTTTTAGTGGATAGTGAAGAAAAAACAGCCAACAAGTGTCCAGAATTCATATGTGATAATAAGGCTGTGTATAATTAATACTTTTATAATTAATACTTGTGTTATTCATTTGCTCTCCATTTTAAAATCCAGGGATTTGGGTTTTAAAACAGTCTAACTTTTATACCATCCTAGATTTTACTTATGAATATGTTCAGAGAGAGGCACTGCGAACTCCGCTCGTATTTAAAGCCAAAGATGGACTGGGAATTAGGTAAGAGCAAGCAAAACGGTTTTATTTCACATATTTCTATACATTTTACATTGTGAATCGCTCATTTGAATTGTTTATATACTACAGGATGCCGGATCCAGAATTTACTGTAAGTGAAATCAAGGGTTTGGTTGGTAAGTACACTATTAATTTTTTATTTATTTTTTTTTATTTTGATTGAACAGTGACTGTACTCAGTCAAAAGCAGTAAAAATACTTTGATCACTTTGTATGCTTTGTTAATCTTTAGTTTCAATTTTCATTGTCTGGGACTTTTATTGTGTTTTATATTGCTAATATCTAATCAGGCCTTGCATAATGCACAAACAGGACAATGTTCTGCAGCTGTATTATAAAACTAAACACATGCATCATGTCTGTTCTGTATGCTGGTATTTTGAAGAGTACATATGCATTTGTTTATCTAGCTGATCAATTTGATGTTGTCATACACATATACACAGTCCATCTTACTCCTTTTTAGGGTTGAGGATGAACATAAACCATCTGAGCCTCGTATTTATTCACAGATTTATGGCCTGTGTGTTGATTTATGTCGCTGGTAAATAACTTTGTAATTATCTGTGTATTATAAGAGGGTTATTAATCTTAAATCAGAAACACTGAGGAATATTTATTGTCTCTACTCTCTTGAAAATAAAGGTTCCAGTTTGATCCAAAACGTTTAAACTTGGTTGTATAACTTCAAAGCAAGACCTGCTCAGAAAAGACAAAAAAATGGAATAATAACAACCTTTACGTCCTCTAGTGATGATAGCATGCAACTGCAACTCAAGGCCAAGTCCTTAAAAAAACCTAAACTTTCTTTTCATAATGTTTTAAAATCAGGTACCTATGAAAGCCTGCTCTGCCACGGAATAAAAACGTAAAGAAGGGATTTTTTTTTTTTTTTTTAAATAAGAAGTCAGAATTGTGAGATGTAAACTTAAAATACTCAAAATTCTGAGTTTATAGCTCACAACTCTTGACTTTTTTTTTTTTTCTTAGAATTGCAAGAAACAAAGTTGCAATTTTTTGGTTTGGCAGAAAAAAAGATTCTTAGCTTCCTTAATCCATTACCAGTTTAATTAATCTTACTTTAGAAATGGATTTAAAAGAAAGATTTACTAGAAAGAACAATCGAGAGGTCAAGTGTTTGTTTCTGCATGGGTGTTCAGGCAGCAGGCGGGCTGTTGACGTGATGGATGTTAGCACACAGAAGGGCTCAGAGATGAGCATGGCTCAGTTTGTCCGCTACTATGAGACGCCTGAGGATGAACGTGACAAGCTGCTCAACGTCATCAGCCTGGAGTTCAGTCACACCAAACTGGAGAATTTGATCAAGAGACCCACTGTGGTAAGATTTGTTTAGGTGATTTCTCTAAAACGCACAGCTGCCATTTAAATATGATTTAAAATGTCACTGTTAAGGCAAATCTTACTACTTCAAAGTATTATGCATGTCAGTAAATGTGAATGTAATTGGGTAGATGAGAGCAGGGATACTAGTAATAAATGAATTTGTAATATCAAGTCAAATTAGTATTGATATTTGCGCATGCAATTTAATCTTAATACCTTTATGCAATTTTTGGGGTATTTTATTTACTGTAAATAAAAATGATACTTTTTTCCCCCATCTATCTCTCTTTCAAAAGTTTTATATATGAGTTCATGTTTGTTTTATTTGGGAGAAATATTATAAAAAATATGTGATGAGTATTTGAAAAAGTTAAATCAAAACTAAAATTATCTTAAAAACTAATTTGAGTTAGTTGGCAAGTCTAATTTTTAGTTTGTTGATTCACTAAAATGACCTACTAGAAATAAATAAAATAAACGTGAAATTAAAAAAACCCTAAATGGTAATATTTAAAATAAACAAAGGACAAAAACACATAACAAATTTACTATAAATTTAAAAAGAATTAATATGAAACTCAAAGTATAATAACAAAAGCTACTTACAAATTTTAATAACAACTTTAATAGTATATCAATAATACTTAAATAATGTTCTGCTGATATGGTCACAATAAAAGGGCAACTGTTAATAATAAAGCGTGGAAGTTAGAATTTCAGTTATTGTTGTGAATTTAAAAATGTCCTTTTGTCTCTTTGGGTTTTAATGTTTAATACGCCCGTTGCTTTAATTTGAATGTATGTCTGATTGTCTTTAGGTGGATCTGGTGGATTGGGTGGACAATATGTGGCCGCGGCATCTTAAACAGAAACAAACCGAAGCCACAAATGTCATGTCTGAGATGAAATATCCCAAAGTTCAAAGGTAATATTTTATTTCATTTTGGAAAACAATTAGGAATGGACCTTTTTCAAAGACTGTGATGACACATTTTCACAGTTATTACTGTTTAAAAAAAAAAAAATCTAGCAGTTTTTTTTTTTTTCAGTTTTAAAAAATGTGATGTACATTTGTATCACTAAACTATAGTTTCTAATATAGAGGCTGAGGGAGTGTTGGCAAATTCAACATAATCAATCTCTCAAAATTATTTCCTCTTTTGTAAAGTAATAGAGAGGCTATTGTTTTTTTGTTTAGTGTTAGAGCAAAAGGAAATGCTAAATTACATTTATTGTAGTTTCTGTTCACAGCTGTAGGAGTTTTTTCCAACTATAACAACAACTGCTTCTGAGGACCCCAGATATGTGAAAGGGGTCATTGCTTTTCCCCAGAGTGTGGCCTGAAAAACTGCAGATTCTCTGATAAGTTAGGCTCTGTAAATAGCAATAAAGAGCTGGAGAGAAGAAGAAAACTTAGATGTGACTCTCTTTCAGTGGCATTTGGAGAGGGGAATTTTTCAATGCCCACATAGTTGTATTATACGTTTAAGGTTTTGTTGTTTTTCTGTCTGCTCCGATTTCCCTTCAGGAAGTATTCTGGCTCAAAGCTTGTTGAGTCAATCTGAAAACTGTTCTCTGACATCCTGCATTAGTCAAAGATGAGGTCTGCTCATTTCCCACAGTCCCTTGCTTTGCTCCTCGGCGCATGCTGCGCATTTCTTTGGCCTGCAGCTGGCTGTGACTCCGTCAGGTTGCTAGGCAGCACACACTTCTAATGCGGAGAAGAGGCGGATCTTCACGGGCTGCTGCAGTATCCCAAAGAATCCTCCTTAGCCAATCAGAGTATCACATAGGAGTATTTCCTGCACAGGAAAGCCCACTCTCGCTCTCTTTCTCTCACTTTCCCTTTGACTCCCTCCTCTTGGCTCTCTGTATTCATTGAGCTCTTTTATAAAGCAAGAACTCGGCACTAAAAGTCAGTTCAATTCTGTTCTTTTGAGTCACATGGGCAGATGTCAGAATGGTGAAGTGCCTCAAATGGGGATGAACATCTGTTGGGTATGTGTGTTTTATTTCATTGCAAACTATGGTGTAAATAATCCTTAATAATCCTAAACTTTCTTTGCCACTTTTATGAAAGGGTGACCAATAATGTGTGGTCATTCCACTTATGGTTATGCGGTCTGGTGTAATAAATGTTTGTGAGGGTTGCATGTGTAGACTGAAATTTTAAAAGCTCACTCAGCGTGTTTGTGCTGGTTCTAGTTTTGTTTTGGCTGCTTTGGTGCGTCATCCCCCTCACTGACTGCTCTCTGGGATGGATGACACGGCTGCAATGGTCACCGTTTTAGTTAATGTTAGTGTTCATATAACAGAATTATTGATTGCATTTCATTCTGCTTCGGTGTGATTATGCATGTATATGGTTATAGAATAAAAAATGCTGCTCAAGTAGCATGAAAATGCAATTCTGCATGAAAATAAGTAGAGATGTGAACAACCATAAAGAGTCAGAGTTAAATATTATTATATTATTTAAATGTATAATATTATATTTGTTTACTGTTTCACATGGGGTACCTTTTACATTAATATTATAATAAATTAATATTAATATTTTTAAATAAAATTCATGTTCAGATTCATGGTAATTATATTTTTTTTTTATTAATATTGAATATTTTTTATTAATATTAAAGTTCTATTAATGGGGTCATTTTTATATTAAAGTTATACATATGTTTTTAAATAATTTCATAATCTTAAATTAGTTTTTAATACATTTTAATTATTTAAAAAATAAATGCTTTTTTTAATTAATATTAAAATTCTTTTAATATGTTTAACATGGGGGCCATTTTTATATTAAAGTTTTTTTTATTTTAAATGAAAATAAAATTTCATAATGTTAAATTTGTTTTTAATACATTTTAATAATATTTAAATGTTTTTTAAATTAATATTAAAATTCTATTAATACATGTTTTACATGGGGTCATATATACAAAACAAAAATATTTCAATGTTAAATTTGTTTTTATACAATTTTATGAATAATTTAAAATGATCTTAGTGAAAACAGTCTTGTAATCCATAAGAACGGTCAGACTGCATTATTAGTCCTTTGTGCGGGTACTATGTAGTCAGTGATTATTTATTCATAACCTTTCATCTAAGAGCTCCAGTTATAGGATGTAACCTCTGAGGGTTCTAGGTATTACCCTAGTGTTACCTTCTGCAGCCTGCAGTCAATGAGTGCGTTTGCCTTGTTTGTATTATTGAAAACATCTGGATGTGCCTGTTTGTTGATGCTGTAACATATGATGTCATCTCCAGTGACATCATCTGACATTTACACTGCCAGAACGTCAGCTGGCACAGTCTGATGGGCAAAGATACCACATGCAGACCATCTGGCAATAATTAACCTGTCAGTTGCATGTCTAAACGTCGTGGAATCCATACTTTGGTGACCCTAAATTTAGAAGTCTCATTTCTCAGGCGCTCAACCATCTGGGTTTGAACCTAAATTGATGCCTAAACATTTTTCAGTTCACGATGCCCTGCGGTGAGCGATGCCTTTTGCTCATTAGAGCTAACTGATTTCTTCTCTTTCTTCTTCTCCTGGCTCAGTGGGGCATATTTTAACCAGACACTGAGGCAGTTTGGGGTTGGATTAATTTCGCTCCTTGCTAAACACTGTGGATGACAAATGCATAAGCCGCAAATAGCTTCCATCCCTGTTCTGCTGCTGAGACGCTTTATCTGAAACAAACCCACATCCGTGACTTTAGTTCCAAGAAAGAAATGAGCTTTGATTAATCGCTCAAAATAATACAGAAACTATTTTTTTGGAGTCATAATATTGTGCTGTGCTTTGATAATGCTGTTGATTGAGAAGGGGAAATTCCACTGTATATGGTTTTGAAGGAAATATTCATTTTGAGTTGGGAGTTGAACATTCCTATGGTGTGGTTCCTCCCAGTTGCAAATACAGTCTATTTTGTCAGGACTTAGAAACCGCATTAGGGATTTATCGTTCTTCTCTATTTATGCAGATGTTGCGAATCGCCCTTGTACTTTCCCTGTTTCTCTCTTTCTGTAGATACTGTCTGATGAGTGTAAAAGGCTGTTTCACTGACTTCCACATCGACTTTGGCGGCACATCAGTATGGTACCATGTCTTCAAAGGAAGAAAGGTAAGTGTTGGATGGTTAGTAGTGCTTTTACTATTATTACTGTCTATATTTGGGGGTAGCGGTTTGTTTATGCTGTTACTTTGAAAGCAATAATGATTTTCTGCTTTGCTTGTGATCTGTGAAGATCAGGTATCTAGAGGCCCTGTAAATGAATCTCTTCCCTGTTTGCATTGTTGCATTGCTACTGGGGATGCCACGTCAGCAGAAATGCTGCTTGTGTGTGTGTGTGTGTGTGTGTTTGCTGGAGGGTATCAAATAATATCTGCGTGGAAAGGTCAAATAAGAGTGCTGCCGAGTGCAAAAAAGACGAGAGTGACACATGTATGACTAAAGGAACTTCTAGGAAGAGTTGTAGGAGTTTATCCCTGTTATGTAATCCTCCTGCTTTCACCAGAGAATTGAACCTATTTCACTTGCAAAGAAACTGCAAGGTCGTCAGCTTAGTAACTCACACAGCATACAGTGGGGTCCAACTGTCTGAGAGCATTAGTGAAATGCTTTTACAATTTTATATTACACACTTTATAATATAATAAATGTCCTCATAATTTATTCTTTTTAAGCATGAATTAATCATAGTTCATGTTAATTGCAACATGTAGTAATACATTTTTAAATCAAAACTTGTATGTTACTATTATTTAATGAACCTGAACAATGCTGAAGATTACAGGCTCTGTACAGTTGGGGTTGTCTGCTCTGCGTGAGAAAAATGTTCTTAGGAAGTCCTCGACCATTTTAGATGATACATCTCACATTTGGTACTCAGAAATTGAACTGAAAGTGGAGGTCTGTTAGAGCTTCTAGATCTTTTCTTTCAAATTCAGTTTTGATTGTAAACACTTATTTGAAACATAGGGATAAAGGTGTACCATGAATTTTAAATATTGTATTTTAATATATGAAAAAAAAAGGTGTACTGTTAATGCCCGGGTTTTGTTGTGATGTTTTATTTTATCAGTTTTTGTCATGATGTCTTATATAAATTGTCTGTTTGTGAGCTTGATGCTGCATAAATTGCCCTGTAAAGGGATAAACAAAAATATCACTACTAATACTAACAATGAACAGGTGTATTTTTAACTAACATTAACAAATATTCATAAATACTATTACAAATGTATTGCTCATTTTCAGATAATGCACATTAACTAAGGTTAACTAAGGATGGTTATTATAAAGTTTTACCCACATTTTATTATTAGCAAATATTATTAGTAACAATTTAAAATTTCCTAAGAAATTTAAATTGCAGACTAGAAATAGTAAAGCATTATCTCCATTTTGTCGTAACATTTTGTTTTGAATTTTTAGAAATCCTGAAATTTTTGAATGATTTCCTATTTTAAATAATAATACAAAAATAATAATAAAAAAATCAACCCAATTTATATGACTGCTTAAGTCAATTTGTAGACATGCAGTCTTTTGTAGAATTTTTATTATTTAATAGTTTTGTATTATAGATTTTATTAAGAATGTAAGTGTCACAATTGTCACCTGGAAATCATCATAAGTGTATGTAATATTGTTTCTGTTTTCGTGTTAAAGCAACACTATGTAACTTTTTCTGTGTTCAAAATTTGCACAATGTATATAATGAGCGAGTACATCATAAATTCATCTACCAAACCAGCTTTTTGTCTTATCCCAAATCACTACTGTACATTTTTAATAACTGATTATTTTTGGACTATTGTAGCCTGTTCGGGTCGTCACCGCAGCGGAGTAACACATACCTGCGTGAATCGCCATAGACATAAACTTGGAGAAGTAGCTCCGGTTACAATGTTCTTCCGCGGGATGCCTGCAGTTCTAGAGCGCTAACATTTATATAGTGTTGCTTTAATGTTCTAAAACTTTGTAAACTTTGTACTTTATTTATTTATTGGTATAAATGAAAACAATGGGTCAAACTTTTGAACCACACTGTCTGCTCGGGAATAAATGGAAGAGATAAATAACTTGCACATAAAGGATTAATGTTGACACGAGTATGTGAATTGTTCATTTTAAAGAAGAAAAATCAAATCCCAGTTTAGAATCATACCTGCATTGCTCTCTCTCTCATATGTTCTCCAGGTCTTCTGGCTGATTCCTCCAAGCCCACACAATCTGTCTCTGTATGAGGACTGGGTGCTGTCAGGCAAACAGAGTGATATCTTCCTGGGTGACCGTTCAGACGGCTGCCAGCGAGTAGAGCTGAAACAGGGCTACACGTTCTTCATCCCTTCAGGTGACGCACTGAGCTTGAAATCAAATAAATAATGCAAAAGATAAAAACGACTGCAAATCCAATACAAGTTGAATGCAATGTAGGTTGCTTAAAATAAAAAACTCATCAAATGTGCACCTTGAATCCAATGAAAATCACTTTGGATAAAAGTGTCTGCCAAATGCTGCACTGTAAATTGAATTTCTGTTACTGTTTACTCGCCTTTATTTCGCTCCAAACCCACATGCTGTTTTCTGTGAAACACAAATCAAGAAATTCTGAAGAATCTTTGTGAAGCTCTTTTCAATACAACAACAGTTCTTGGTCATTGATCATGTCCGTCAAGCTCGAAAAAGTCCAAAAAAGAACCCCAAAAAAAAGCCATCCGTATGACATTTGTATTGTATTCCAAGTCATACAATAGCTTTGTGTGATGAACATACTGAAATTTAAGTAATAATTCCACTAAAGCTCTGAAATGTCATTTGTATTTGTGTTCGGATTCAAAAATAGCGGCAAGTTTGACTTTAGTGACGTACATAAGTTGAAGAACGCAGAATGACATTTGAGAGCAGAAAATGTTTAAGCCCTTGTACAACATTTTCGTTCCTAAAATAGAGCATTCATATTTTTGTTTTCGTGTGTGTGTAGGTTGGATCCATGCCGTCTACACTCCAGAAGACACCCTGGTGTTTGGTGGGAATATTTTACACAGTTTTAACATTCCCATGCAACTCACTGTCTACGAAATTGAGAACAGAACAAAGGTAAAGCATTTATTAAAAAAAAAAAGATTGTTTGATTTAACAGTCAGTTTTTAAGGAATTGTCTTTTTAATTTGATACATTTGGAAGGGAGTTCTAATCAATTCTAATAAATTTTATTTATAATATTTAGGACTATATTGTAAACAGTGTTGGGTAGATTACTTGGAAATTGTAGTCCGTTACTGATTCCAAATTACATGACAAAAATTGTAGTCAGTAATGGTTAATCTACTGTATTACATTACACATTTTAAATAATATAATCAGACTACTTTTTGATTACTTTTGACCTTACATTATGTTAGGGCTGGGCGATATATCGCATGCGATTGTGACGCGCATTTCGTTAGTAAAGCCGGTTCCCTGATTACCGCTAAATCGCCTTGTCAGCCGTAGATCACTGACAAGCTACGCAATATCGCGTTCATTATCGAAGGTGATTCATCTGCGATAATGAACGCAATATTGCAAAGCAACTGCAGGGGCTTTGTGAGTTTAATGAAAAGCTAATAAATTAAATCATAAAAAAGGTAAAATTAAATAATTTTATCATCAAAATACTAAAGATAAAATGTTTTATTTGTTTACCTGCATGCCATGTAACCAGTAACCAATGCCAGAAAACTGTAAACAATCAAATACTTAATAACTTATTACCTTAAAATATCAGGGGTACTTCAAGTAAATATATGAAAAGAATCAGCTGACAAAAAAGTGTGGGAATCACTGCATTACATGTAAATAAGATAATGTACATTTGTGCATGTGTTTGTAATATAATGTAATCATCATAATGTAATCAATAAAATGTAACCAGTCTAATTGAGAGTATTACAAAATGCAATATAATCTAATTACAAGAAACTTTCCATAACCAGTGTTGTTATTGTTAAATAAAACAAACTATTAAAAATCATTTTTGGTAATTGAAATAAAATGATAAACTTAAACATATTTCAGATAGTTGCCAGGGCATTATTGAAATTTTTTATAAGGTTTTTAAGTTTAAGTACTAAAATCAGTGAAACTGAAAAAAATAAAATAAAATTAAAGCTATATAGAAAAATATTTAACCAAATGTAATAAAAATTACAATAACACAAAACAAAATTCCTCAAACTTAAAGCTAAAATGAAAGCTGAAAATATAAAAGTAAAAGCAAAATATTAACAAATCTGATTGGCTCAGTTGCTGACAGTTAAAAGGCGGTTTTAGTGACAGCACTAGACACCTTTGATGTGTTGTGTTACAGTCGCTCGCTTCCTGCTAACAGAACCTCCTGGAGACTTTGATGTCTCAGCAGGGCTTAGAGCCGGTGGACCGGGCTATTTTTATATTTGCTAGACAGAGCAGGCAGAGAAGAAGACAGATCGTGGCACTGGCTGTGTTGTTCCAGGGGCTGCGTTATTGCAGTGCTCTAAATTTAGCTCTGGCTGAAGGAGGTATGAGGGAATGAGAGCACAAGCCCTCTACAACTCTGAATGTGAGAATGTGAGTTTCCTCCCTGGAGAGGGGCCGGAATGGAAAGATATGTGCATGAGAAGCATCTTAGTCATGTTGTCGTTTTCTCATATACTGCAAGAGCTATTTATTATGAAGCCAGTAATATTAGTTTTATATGTAGGGTTTGGGTAAAACTGTATAATAATGTTTAATTTCTTAACATTAGTTAATGCATTAGGTATCACAAACTAACAATGAACAGCTATTTTAAATCTAGGTTAATGCTAATTTATAATGTGCTTATTCATATATTCATTTGTGGTAATTTATACAATTTGAAATCTTAAAATTTGATTAGTTTATGTAGAATCATAATATGGCTTAGTGTTATCAAATCAAATTAAATAAATTAAATTAATATACATGCCACGTGTCACACTTAAGCCTGGTACTGTTTAAAGAAATTATTGAATTTTAAGTGATTTTGATTTTTAATAATTTACAAAAATATTACAACATTAATATTTCAAATTTTTATAATAGTAATATTTTATTTTAATTTTATTTTAATTATGATGATAATGATGGTAACAATTATTATTATAATTTAAATTTATTAAATCAATATATTATTACTACTACAAAAAAATCTATTTATAATAATAATAATAATAATAATAATAATAATAATTATTATTATTATTATTATTATTATTATTTCTATATTGATATATCGTCATAAAATGTTGGGCCAAATTGTGCAACCCTACAAACCATACCTGGAGTTGGAAAAAAAAAACAAAAAAACAAAAAAACCAAATCACAGATTTTATTTAATCAGAAAAATCATCAGAAAAAGTTATTTTCACCCCCCCCCCCCAAAAAAAATAATAAATAAATAAATAATCATGCAGCTCTTGTAGAGGTTAAATAATTATCTGTTTCAGGTGCACTCCAAATTCCGCTACCCTTTCTTCTATGAGATGTGCTGGTATGTGTTGGAGAGGTACGTGAACTGCTTGACCAGACGTTCGCACCTCAGCCTGGACTTCCGCGTTCACGCTGGTGAGTTGGCTAAACTGACACCAATTTGCAACGATAAACATAACCAGAAGTCATTTTCAAGTAATGGAGAGCATTGGCAATGCAACAAGATCAAGTTCATGTAAATGCACAGTAATGTGATGTGGCAGCTACTGTTGGGATCGCAGACAGTGAACTAACCAAAAGAACAGTAACTTGATGACATCCTGCAAATGAGTCACTGTCAGAGTGAATACCTTTTAATTCTATCAATCCTAATAGCAGTTTCTGTCCTAACCAGGCATGACAAGTCATTGTGGAACAAGTTTTGAGTTGCCAAGTGCTTGTGTATGAGGGAAGATACTGATGTATGTGTGGGAAGCAGGAGAAAGAAATGACTTGTGGGATTCCCATGAATATAAGTATCTAAAAATAAAATAAAAGTTACTTAAATATATTTGACATTTTAAGGTATAGAATGTTGTTAGTCTATTGCACAGCAAAAAAATTACTATTTACAGGCACAGGGTTAGGTAGCAAGGGAAAGCACCTTACTCTTGACTTCTGTGATAAATGCAACAAGGTGAGGTCAGAAGCATTGTGTGTGGAATTGGAAAAACCACCGGAGACACCGGAGCGAAACAGAATCAAACTGAAATGTGACTTAAAATCCATATAGATCTCTTACTACTGTGGGATTTTGTGCATGGGAGTGGGACAAAATGTAAAAGTTGAGGGTGGGAGTGGGAAGAAATATAATTTAGTTTTAGCAAGAATGGGACTGAAAAATCAGTCTGCACAGATTGACTTTTAATTTTGAGTGTGGACTTCCTTAGATGTAAGCTGCAGATACGATCCAACAATTTGTATTGGAGGGGGTTTATGAATATCCATTTTAATCACTCTTACTGAACTCAAGTAGTGAGCCAGTCAACTAAGTGAGCCCTTCTTTGCATTTTCAATCTTAGAAAGTACATGCTAGTTTCCATGTTTCCTTATTTCACCTACTAACATTTATCAAGATGATTCCTAGACTTGTTCTGTCTATGTCTTCTGGTCTTCGTGTAATTTTGATTTTGGTGATTTCGGATTTGGTGAGTAGCTTGTTTTCTCTTCTGATTTTATTTAGCTGAACCCAAGCTTGTAACTGAGAGTCTTGTCTCTGCTCCTCGGCTTGACATGGAGGAGGACTCGTGTGAGACACGGTTAGAGAGGACAGAGGGGACGACCCAGCCCTCCTCCACTGTCCCTCCCTATCAGACCTTTAAATCCCCGGCCGATGATTCTGAAGACAGCTTCAAGTCCCTGCCTTCAGAGTGTCCCAAGACTCCGTCTGGCTCGCCTGGAATGGAACATTCCGGCAAATGGACCCACTTGACAGAGTTTGAGATAAATGGACTCAAGGCCTTGGTGGAGAAGCTGGAATCCCTTCCGGAGACAAAGAAATGCGTTCCAGAGGGCATCGAGGATCCACAAGCACTGCTAGATGATGTGAAGGTCTGTATACATTTTCCACTTGTCATTTGTCTTGTCTGTCTCTGTTTCTTCAATTGACATCATTATAACTTCCTGCTGGCTCCATTTTTCCTTTCTCAAGGAATAATAAATTGAAGTAAGCACCTGTTGGGTGGGGCAGTCTAGTTGTAGACCTAGATTTGTAGGTTCAGACCCAACAAGGAACAATGCATGATCTATCAACATTTTGTGTCACTGAGGTACACACTTAAAGGGATAGTTCACCCAAAAATGAAAATTCTGTCATTAATTAGCTACTCACCCTCATGTCGTTCCAAACCTTTAAGATCTTCGTTCATCTTCAGATTACAAGTTAAGATATTTTTGATGAAATCTGAGAGCTGTCAGACTAGGGCTGCACGATAAATCGTAATGAAATCGCGATTAGGCAAAAGCTACTATTGTCATGCGCATCTTGTCACTGAAACAAAATTCTGTGATCAGTAGTAAATCTCCATCTGAAGCTCCAAATATGACCCAGCAGAAAAAATTCAGGAAATCCCTATAGTGGTAGCTGAATAAACAGAAGATTTAACTGCTTTCATTGATTCAACGTGACTACTAAACACATGACTACAACAACATATGATTTAAGTTCTTATTATATTTCTTATTATAATTTTCATTATAATAAAGTATATAACAATGCAATGCTAGTCTTTACTTTATCACTGCTTAGGATAATATTTAATATGTTGCGTGCCTTATTCTGTGTAAGAAGCCACATCATCTCACAGAAGGATTTATTTCAGACAGTCAGCTGACATTATAAAGCGAGTTTGGAGTAAATTAAATAATTATTAAATATGGTATTTTCACATGCTTTCAGATGGAGCAGCATTTACTAGACAGAGCCGTAGTTCACTGAAAAGCTACACAAACAGCTTTCATTATCGCAAATGATATCTTAGATTTCATAATCGTGCAATTATATCATCTGCAATTTGATTTTGTTTTTTCTCCCCCCCCCTCCCCCCGTAGCTTGTCAGTGAACTACGGCTCTGTGTAGCAAAAACTGCTCCATCTGAAAGCATGTGATGGAGATTTAGTACTGATTACAGAACTGGCTTTACTGACAAGATACGCATGACAATCACATTCAATTAATCGTGCAGCCCTCTCTCAGACCCTGCATAGACAGCAATAAAACTGATACCTTCAAGGCACAGAAATGCAGTATAATCATTGAAATAGTCCATGTGACATCAGTGGTTCAACCATAATTTCTGTGTGCAAAGAAAACAAAAATAACGACTTTATCCAACAATTCTGATTTTCAGTGTCAGTCTTTGACATGCATTCACGAGGGTTCCACTCATGAGTGTGGTGCTAGTGTTCTGATGTAGAACATCCATCTCTCTTAGTTCATCATCTGTATATTCTGGTTCAATTAAGTAAGGCTGGGCAAAAAACTGCAAGTCATCCTCTCTGTTGAAATCTTCAAGACATGTTTACGAAGACAGTTTTAAGTACAGCTTGTGTCTTCTTCTGCTTGTAAAAAAGGTGCAGTGCATCTGTGTTCTGTGTCAGAATGCCGGCTCCTGTGTCAGCAGCACCACACGCATGCGTCAAGGTACTCTTGTGAACATTGGCGAAGACTGACACGGAAGAGAAGAAATTGTTAAATATAGTTATTTTTGTTTTCTATGTGCACAAAATATTCTCGAAGCTTCACAAAATTAAGGTTGAACCACTGATGTCACATGGATTATTTTATTAATGTCCTTACTATCTTTCTGGGCCTTTTTGGGCCTTGGTATTTAGAGTCAGAAAGCTCTTGGATTTCATCAATCATAATCTTAATTTGTGTTCCGAAGATGACCGAAGGTCTTACAGGTTTGGAACGACATGAGGTGAGTAATTAATGATAGATTTTACATCTTTGGCTGAACTATCCCTTTAAAGTAAGTTGTTTGCAGTAACTTACTGTGACATTGTGCATGGCATTAAAGACATGCACAAGATTTTAAAACAAAACAATGCATCTCTTTTAACTCCTTTATACCAAATCTGAAATATACTGTCATTTGTTTGTTTTATTTAAATACTTAAAATATGTTCTAAAATATATATTTTTTATTATATTATAAATAATAAAGTAATATTTGTTACATATTAAAACACAAAGTATTTGCATTCATATTTGCACACCAAAACTGTTTGCAATGTTTTCTGTTTATTATTGTCAAAATAAATTAGGAATAAATAAATAAACAAAATAAAATACATTAAAAATTCTTTTTACATTTTTTTTTTTTGTTGTTTTAAGTTTTGTTTTTTGTCCGCTTCTTAAACAGGTTGTGTTAAAGGAACATGCAGATGACAATCCAAAGTTGGCCATCACTGGTTCTCCTATTGTATGCTGGCCGAAGAAGACAGGCAAGGTATGAATGGATGTGCAGAGTGATTAGAAACATTAGGATGTGGCCGAACAAGATTCTTTAACCTATTTTTAAGGTCCTTAATTTGATTTACATACTGCAATAACATCAGTTAATTATACTTAACAGTAAGACAGATATGGAGCAAAATCTATTATGAAGGTTTTGCTGTCTTCATTCCTTCCTAATCCCCCCCCCCCCCTTCAGATTTATGGTTGATGTTGAAATTAAGAATATGTTTAGAATATTTTTGTGTAAAATTTTTTGTTGTTGCACTACTGAAATAGTTGTGAGGTAGATTCTGTGGAAATATGATGCAATGTCTGTATTTAGAAAAGGCAAAGCAGAACTTTGCATTAGTATTTCACTGGAATGATGAATCGGCTTCAGACACAAGGGAAGTGTTGCCAGTCCCCCAAAATTAGACCTGACCAATCCCATGCAAACCTGCACTTATAGACTTGTTTTAGTTTATTTCCCTATTGAAAGTGACACACACGATTGGATGTTGGCTTTTGTACTCCCCCCACTTCACAACACTAAAACTGTCTCGACGACTAAAAGCCCAGCTGCTGAATTTTCGCTTCCATTGTGTCTGTCTTTTGTGATTAAAGACCATCTGTCCTTATACTGCCCCAACTGGCCTCTCTTCTTTACCCTATGACCCTGTTCTGCATGCCCTCTTCCTACTGGATGTGTCCAAGCTGTATTGGTGCATATTAAAGAGCCTGTTTTGCATACTGCACACCCATTGGCTCTGCCGCTCTTCCCTCCCCTCCCACTTCTTGGAACTCCCCCTGCTGCATATTCATGAGCATATCTTGCTCTAGCCTGTGTGCTCTAATGGCTAAGGAACAGAAGGGAGGGCTGTGCCATCTCTCAGCCAGTAGCAAGCCGGGGCTGCAGCCATGTCAGTTAGCAAAACGCTGAGAGGACTGTAAGAGCCATGGCCATGTCGCTGATCGCTGACGAGGAGGATTATGAGAACTCGGATGCTGAGCAGGTAGTAACGTTGAGCTGGACCTACCGGTCATTACACTTAAGAAAAGGAGATGCGAAAGGTTGCATGCAGCTGTTATTTGTGTGTATTTGCATGTGTAACTGAAGTACACGTGATAAGTGAACTGTCAGAGCTGTCAGAAATGTTTATGGTGACCGCTGATAACTACATATGACTAGCACACGAGTTCAGTTTTGAGCCTGGTGCTCATTTTGAACCACTGTGATGTCACATTTCTTCCATTTTACTCATTGAACTTCAATGAATATCACAGCAGGTTGTTGAAACATGAACCTAAACTAGCATTTCTTGATGCTGTAAGGTCTTGTTAGGTACTTTTAGGAGTTGCAGATGAAAGTGAAATCAGTGACGCTTCATATGTGGTAGTTGCGATATTACTGTCATGCTATGATAGCAGCTACAAATGCTTTCTAACAGGTCCCAGTTGATGTAATGCACACTGCAGGGTTTCGAAGGTGTGTGGGTTCTTTGAATACTTTGCATATGTCTGTTTGTGTGGCTGCCCACGTGAGACTCTCCCATCGCTTGTTTTATGTTTGCGGTTGGGCGAATCTTTGATTCACTTCCAGTGAATCCTTTTGTATTCCTCTTCTATTGAAAACATCCAATTGCATTTCACCCCAAATGCTGTCGCCACTGAGGAAAGGCTGCAGCTGCTAGATTATTATCATTTTATCATCCATCATTAAGATGAAATACAACTCTGTGGCTTTTGTAAAAACTGTTTGTCTGATTGCGTATATTTTTACTCTCACCACTCGTTTCAGATATTTGTATAGAGCATTGTGTACTTCAACTTCCTCAATTTCCAGGATATTTTTAACTGTTTTGGCCACAGCCCAACAAGGGCCTCTTTGAGCCGGTCCTACAAGATGAGCGCATGGGGGAGGGGCGGGACAAAGAACCAACGTGAGTAAAAACAGTTCAGACATGTTCCTGTTGTGAACATATTTAGTCCTGGACCTGTAGTTATGAAAATGTAGGTTTATACTGATCCTGGATCAGATGTCATTTTCAGGAAATCAGATCTTACATCAATACATTAGGTCTTGGATGCTATTTGAGGGTTGATCTCTACACAGGTCATCTTAGTGAATTATTAGAGAATTGTGTATAAAATAAGTGTTTATTGCTTATCAGTATTGGTCAAGGAAATAGCAGTAAACCACTATTTAGACACTTTTACCTTAAAACACATTATTTACTAACTTAAGTGACTTTCTCAGAGGCACAGTAGGGATCAAGCTAGATTTTTTGTTTTATCATGTTTTTTGGTCATTGCTGCTAGTCCTGCAACAATTGCATTCGTTTTTGTATTGTGATATTCTTCGCCCCAGTGAAAAGGCTTTATTTTGCTGATATCTGCCTCATCCAGTTTTGTGAGTTTAGTGTTAAATATCAAGTGCATCTTCACACCCTACCAATTAAATCTGACATTGTCCCTGCAGCTGGGTGTGATTTGTGAATTTTGCTGTTGTTTAGCAGAATCATTTTAATTATTATTTTTAATTTGACAATATTTCTTAATAAGTTGGACAATTACATCTGGTTTAATGATGGTATCACAAACTAAGTGCTTGAGTCAGCTTGTTTGTGTATGTTTACCATGGATATGTATTTTGTTCTGCACACACACACACCTATACCAGACAGCAAGCATCAAAATCCATGTCTGCCCTTAATATCTACAATTATCCTGTTAGAGATCTTCCATCTCTGCAGCGGTTTTTATATCAATGCAGTCTTTATTTTCTGACCTTGTCAGCAAGCTGCTCTAACAATGTCAAGCAAATCTGCTTACGCTATTAATTTGTCATGGCATATGCACACACTCAGATGCTGTGATGATGGTTGGCAGAAGATGAGATAAGTCTCCTCTGTTTGGCTTCAGATCTGCTCTGAACATTTGGATTTATTCAGAACATTTTGATTGATGTTCAAAATGTGCATTGAATTGAGAATAAAACTATGAATATAATGATGACACATTAATACACAGCCAACCCCACAAGGAGTTAGTGATTGTTTTTATTTTTGTCATTGTCACCAAAAAATAAAACTATAAAAGATTAACATTTATTTTAGCCAACATCCAATAGAACCAAAAGAAGAACGTTATCAGAAAAACTAATAACAGAGTTGGTGCCGATAGCCTAGTGGGCAGTGTGCCGACATATAACTAGTGCTGTCAAATTATTAATCGCATCCAAAATAAAAGTTTTTGTTCATATAATATATGAGCATGTACTGTGTATATTTATGTAGCCTATATATAAAAACACACAAATGCATGCACATGTAAGAAAATTGTTATGTTTATATATTAAATATTTTATCTAAAATAAATTATGAATATAAATATATACATGTAAAAAAAAAATATATATATATATATACACACACACACACCTTATGTGTGTGTATTTATGTATGCGTAATAAATAAACACAGTACACACTCATATTATGTAAACAAACTATGGATGCTATTAATCGTTTGACAGCACTGGGCATCCCAAGTTCAAATCCAAACTCAAGGACCATTTTTGATCCCACCCCCTTCTCCTTCACTCCCACTTCACTTCCTGACTCCTCTATACTGTCCTATTGTAATAAGGGCAAAACGCCAAAAATGAACCTTAAAGGGGTCCTATTATGCTCTTTTACATGGTCTTGATTTTGTTTTGGGGGTGTACTAGAACAGGCTTTCATACTAGGTTGTTCGAAAAACACATTATTTTACATATTTTACATAATTACAACACCTCTCTCCCCAGTCTGGCATGAATGGCTGGAATATTTCCTGTATCAAATGAAGGTCCGCCTTCTGAAATACGAAATGCGCCGTGATCAGTTAACTGGGCCAGTCTGTGTGTTAATTGGTTAGCTGGGACAGTCTGTGTTGTGATTGGCAGCACTCGGCGCCTGGTTGGGAAATGTCATGCCCCTAACTATAGCCGCCTGCTGTGAGCTTTTGTGTAAATATTGCATCAAAATCAAATCAATTTGAGCACAATTTAAACCCAGATGATTGTAACCACTCTAAAGCTCGTCTGCCTTGGGAAAGCTAGCCTGTCTCCGACATAATGATAACACTCATTGCCTTTTCTAGTGCAGCTCAACCAGGTCTCGTCCCACTCGTCGATCTTTGTGATATCACAAATCCCGGAAAATATGCATTGTAGTCACTGTCACTTTATTATTTATATATATATATATATATATAATATATATATATATATATATATATATATATATATATATATATATATATCAGTGGTTGTAGTCCAAACGAGTTGTTCGTTGTAGTTTTTGAAAAGTTATTTCTGTTAAATAAAATATCTCTTTTTGAATTGGGCTTTGTAACTTTGCAGATCTTTTTTATGCTCAAACAGCAACATTACAGACTAACTAAAGTTGAAAAAGTGAAAAAGCATAATAGCACCCCTTTAAAAAATAAAAATAAAAAAAAACTAAAAAAAAAACTGATAAGTTGTTTGACCTGTGCTTGGAACTTTTGATTTTGGGTGGTGTTCTTGTGGGATCTTTAATTAATTTTCAAGGTCCTGTCTTTAATCTGGGTGAAAGCAGCTCTTACAATCAAAAACTCAAGACATCCAACACATTAACAAGAGATATTAGATTTGGTCTGGAATGTTTTTCCCACTGGCAGTCTCCTCTCCCCCGGCTCTGCAGACCACGTGCTTGAATTTGTGCTTCTGTTTTTCTCCAAACACGATTTCATAACACATCACATCTGAGATGTTGTGAAACAGCAGTTTCTGCTTTCTGATATTTGTAGACAACTTCAAGATCTCAACAGTATGTTGTTGTTGCTTTTTCTTTTATTTCGTCCATGTAGGAAAGATTGTGCAAGGCAAAAATCAATTCTACTATAAGCATCAACTTCAAAGCTCTGTGGAAACAGGACTTTTGACTCTGATTGAAGAGCTAATCTCAGCTCTCATGGGCAGAGAAATCTACTTAGGCTGTTTAAAAGAAATGTACCTATTGAGGAGGGCAGGTTGCACTTTCCCCCTCTGGCTAATGCGATTGTTCATGTTTTCCTTTCCATTAAGAAGGTTCATAAAGAGGGTGGAGGCCAGATTCATTCTCATCAATCATCCCATGGTCCCATAGGAAACTCGTGCTGTGGGTGCTGGGACAGGCATGACTTCTGCTTGATGTAATGAGGACATGGCAACCCATGGGATGTGGAATATAGCTCTTTGAAGAATAATTCCCTTTGACTTGCTTGAGAGTTTATAAATGTGTATGTATTAAGCTTATTTGTGATATATAGTCTAAATGCACTGTTGCCAAGAATAACACAAAAGACGAATAAAAGCTCTATCAAAAAGGAAACCGAATCAATAATGGAAAGTGCTTCACATTAAGGAGATCAAATGGCAAATACAAACATGCATTCATTCTGAAGTTCCTGCTACTGCTGCTGTTTTCCCCTCTGTTACATAACAGCTAAATCTGGTGGAATATTTGTGTTTCTAAGGAAACGCAGTTTACGTTTATCAATAAATGTTTTTAGGAATAATATTCGTTGGCTGGTTTAATGCATGTTCCTGCAGATGTATCCTGACTTATTGTTCTTTAATTGACGCAAGAGTTAATAACAACAGGGAATGTCCTCCAACTTGACATTGTGGGCAGATTTTATCAGTATTCACAGTAGTAAAAATGCATTCTCATGTTCTGTTCTCCAGTTTTTTTCTTTAAAGTGCCTCAAGGGCATATAAACAATTTGAATAACTGCACATACAACTAAATCTGAACCATATGAACTCACTCTCAGAGTGTGGGGTCTGAAAGTTGATAGGTTTGTGTTCATCATGTTTGCATTTCCTTGACTATGTGGCATTGCATTTCATTACTGTTAAAGTCGGCAAGCAGCTCATAAACAGATCATGTTCATCATGTCCTTGTTTCCAAACATGTTCAGTATGCTACATGTAAAACACGTTGAGAAAAGCTTAATCTTGCTTCTCATTTTCCTTTGGCTCTTGTATAAATAATTCTATGGTTTTATATATTTCAGCCACGGCCGTTTAATCGGCCAAAAACAAAGATGGGCTCATCTCCATCGGCTGCTCCAGGCTCGACAGCAGGAGGAGTGAAGCTCTCGTCCAGTCGCGGTTCATCTAGTGCCCGGCGCAGACGGACACGCTGCAGGAAGTGCGAGGCATGTACGCGCAAAGAGTGTGGCGAGTGCCACTTCTGCAAAGACATGAAGAAGTTTGGTGGACCAGGCCGC
The DNA here is from genome assembly GCF_018340385.1 of Cyprinus carpio. Taxonomy (NCBI): domain Eukaryota; kingdom Metazoa; phylum Chordata; class Actinopteri; order Cypriniformes; family Cyprinidae; genus Cyprinus; species Cyprinus carpio. Next base: position 19,344,157 of record NC_056606.1, on the reverse strand, counting down.
ATGAAGCAGTCCTGTATCATGAGACAGTGCATAGCGGTCAGTCTGGGTACTCATCATCAGACTTGACCTTTGATCTGCTGAATGGCACATCTGGAGGAACTAATAGCTGCTCTTTTTCTGTTTTGCAGCCTGTTCTGCCTCACACTGCTGTGTGTCTGGTTTGCGGAGAGGCTGGGAAAGAAGACACAGTAGAGAATGAGGAGGACAAGTTCAACATGATGCTTATGGAGTGCTCTGTCTGCAACGAAATCATCCATCCTGGATGCTTGAAGGTTGTTTTCCTAATCAGGCCAACAAACAACTGGAACCTGTAATATCTGAGCCATAATGGCATCAACAATCTTTCAAATGTCTTATTTTAGACATACAATTTGTCTGTCTATTGTTCTTTTGAGTGGGAACTTATTCTGTTCTGTTGTTCAGGAGAAGGATTCTGGCGGTGTTGTAAATGATGAGTTGCCAAATTGCTGGGAGTGTCCGAAATGCAATCATGCTGGAAAGACTGGGAAAGTAAGCATCACTGTCCTACCTAACAACATACTTAAAAATAATGAAAATGGTGATGATACAACGTAATGGATATAAACCGGTCTTGTCTTCTTTCCCACCTTTTGGTCACAAAGCAAAAAAGAGGCCCAGGGTTTAAGTACGCCTCTAATCTCCCTGGCTCTATGCTCAAAGACCAGAGAATGAACAGGGATGTAAAGGAAGAGCCAGAATCTAACATGTCTACAGAGTCCTACACCTCTACTGTTTCACCTGTTATGAAGAAGAAGACAGAACGAGAGGACAATCCTACCTGCAAGTCAGAAGATGCCTTTAAGAAACGTTCTCCCAAATTGGAGGACAACCCACTCCGCAAGAAGAGAAAACTCTTTAAAAACGACTCAGACTCAGATTCCAATGTCAAGAAAAAGGTAGCAAGACAATGAATAAGTAAAAGCAAATAAGAGATGAAATAATATTTTTGCAAAGCATGTATTTTGACCCTCTTTTAAATCCACAGAAGAAGCGCTCAAAGCCTGAAGATCTCTCAACTTCTAATGTCCTGGGACAGATAAAGACAGAAAGAGAGGATGATGAGGAGTATGATGAGGATAACAGACAAGAATCGGAGAGGAGAGCTTTCAGCTTTGTGCCCTCAGAAGAAGAGGATGGAGATGACGAAGAGGAGGAAGAAGAAGAGGAGACAATGAAGGAGAAGAGTAGCCGAGAGGAGAATGGGAAGCTTGTGCACAAGACCTCAAATGCATTGGAAGGCGACCAATCACAGGGCGGTTTTACCCAGGCAGGGCCCAGCAGCGACTCGGGGGTTGATACACAGTTGAGGAGCCAGCGAAAAACCAAACGCAAACCTCGTCTGCCCAACAAAGAACTGAGCAAAGAACTAAGCAAACAACTTAATCAGGAGATTCAGAAGACAGAGGATTGTCTGGCTCATCAGAATGGCAGGGCGGTGAAGACAGAACCAGATAGTGATGGAGAAGACAGAAAACCACTGAGGAATGGCAGCAGCCATCTGAGAGACTGGCTGGGACCTAAGCGGGAACTAAACGGATCCTTGCGAGAACAGGTCCCGGTTAACTGGATCAGGACTACACCTACCCCTGTCATTCGCCCAACACCTTGCCGCTCTCCACCGAAATGTGTTCAGATGGAGCGTCACGTAATTCGCCCCCCTCCGATCAGCCCCCCTCCGGATGGGCTGCCCCTAGATGACGGGAAGAATCACGTCATGCGGAGAGAGGTGTGGATGGCAGTGTTCAGCCACCTCACACACCAAGACCTCTGTGTCTGCATGCGGGTCTGCAAGACCTGGAACAGATGGTACGTGCTTTTAAGCTGCATTTGCACTAGAGAATATACTTTATACTGCAGCAGATGTTTAGAAGTCTAGCTCTTCCCGCAGTACTACATGAGCATCCTTTTCCTCCACTGGCACTTTTATTAGTTTTCTACCTTGCTCTCAGACTTAACCACATCTTTAACCCTTGTCCTGACCAATGAAAACACTGGACTGTATTTGAGTCAATGGAATGAAGTGATCCTTTTCACTTATTGTGACTTTAAGTAGCTTAGATCCTTAAGGGTTTGGTCCTCTATGTTAGGTATATTCCAAGCAAGTGCCAAACTCAACTTCTTAAGATACACAGTAAATTTAAGTATTCTGTTCTCTGTTCTTAGGTGTTGTGATAAAAGACTGTGGACCAAGATCGATCTGAACCGGTGCAAGTCAATCACTCCACTAATGCTGAGTGGCATTATCCGCAGACAACCGGTCTCCCTGGACCTGAGTTGGACCAACATCTCTAAGAAGCAGCTCAGCTGGCTAATCAACAGATTACCTGGTACAATCACACACGTACTTACCGCCTAAATTGATTAATGGTGGAAACCGCTTTGTTTCAGTGTTTCTCAGGTTCACTGTACAGGTGTATTCCCTTCCAGCTGCTTTGACCTGTGTGTATCTCCTGAAGGTGTAGTTTTTTTTTAATGTACTCTACACCCCAGTCTTGTTACCAAAGGTCTGCCTTACTGTGAAGTTTAGTTACAGTCCTAATCAAATACACATAAACCAGTTAATTAATATCTTCAGGAACTTTTGATAATTACAAACTGGTGTTTTGGAGCAGGGTTGATACCGAACTCAACAGGATTGGGCATCCCTGATGTATGCCAACTTCACTCTCATGTTCGATACTTGCATGACTCCTTTGTGTTGGTTTCCTGGCAGGTCTGAGGATTCTGTTGCTGGCAGGCTGTTCGTGGGCAGCTGTATCAGCTTTATGCACATCCAGCTGTCCTTTGCTAAGAACTTTAGATGTGCAGTGGGTAGAGGGACTCAACGACAACCAGATAAGAGACTTGCTCTCCCCGCCGACAGACAACAGGCCAGGTACTGAATGATAGCATTAATTGCTGTCCAATATTTACTCGTCTTGACCCATTTAGAAGTTCTTTATCTCTTATTTTGCCAATTCATAGCGCCCCCATGTGTACACAGCAAATAGTACAGGTACATTTCTGTTAGATTGTTTAAAAACTGACATGGTAAAAGATGCATATTGCTGTCTTTCAGGTCAGTTGGACAGCAGAAGTAAACTAAGAAACGTGGAGAATCTCTATCTAGCTGGACTGGACATCACAGATACGTCCCTGAAGCTGATCATAAAACATATACCTTCACTGTCCCAATTGGACCTTAGTTACTGTAACCACATCACCGACCAGAGTGTGAATATCCTCACGGCAGCCGGCACCACGACCAGAGACTCTCTTACTCACATCAACCTTTCAGGTATTGCAGGAAATACTAAAACCCTCACATAACAAGTTAGACATGCTTACGGACAGTCGAGTGGCCTGGAAAACAACCATGCATACATTGTGTGTGTGTATATATAGACAAACTCATCTTAATCTGATAAGATTGCTATCTTGCATCATGCTTTTCCCAAGATACAATGCATAAAACAGCAAGGCCACTACTCTTCACTTGCTGCTTATGTCAAGCATTAATGTAAATCTGAGTGGCTGTGGCTCTAAATCCCTTTTCCTTTCATCCACAGTTTGTAACAAAGTTACAGACCTGTCGTTGACCTACTTCAAGCGCTGCGGAAACATTTGTCACATCGACCTGCGGTACTGCAAACAGGTGACCAAAGAGGGTTGTGAGCAGTTCATCGCAGAGATGTCCGTCAGCGTGCAGTTCAGACTGATCGAGGAAAAACTACTGCGCAAACTGAGCTAGTCAACAAAGACACTGACAATAACTTGACCTAGAACCCAGGGAACAAACAATTTCGCCCTCCATTTTCTACACTTTTCAAACACAGGATGTGTGGAGCCTAACACACTCAATAGAAAACCAGCAGAGAGAAAAATGGCATATTGCTAAACGACACACTCCAAGCAAATGCCTGAACTCATCAACACCAGAGCTCACAAGTGAAGAAATGTATTCATCTCTGGTGGCAAATTCAGCCTTTCAATCTGTTTATTGTTTCCAATTTGTTTATGTTGTGCTTCTAAGGCAAACTTTTATTGGTTTTTACGTTTACAAGGCACAGCTAGCAGAGCGTGCCAATGTTAAAATGCTGTTGAATGGCATGTTTATTCATATCTTTTGCATAAATGTTATATATATATATATATATAAAAAAAGGTTTTAAAGTCACACAGTGCTGTGTTGCAGTGACAAAACCGACTGTTATTTTCTTTCTCGGAAAAGAAAAATTCAAAATGCATGTGCTTTTTTCGTTACCATGCAAACGTTAAGCGTCATGCAGTGTTAATTTTTGTATCAGAAGGGATTTCACATTTTATGTGCAGTATTACATGCACTCATAAATATATATATATAGACTTTATTGACAGTATTTAGTCAGTACAAAGTTTATTTTTTTTCTACACAGTAGGAAGTTAAGCAGATCCCATCTATACTAGCTATAGTAACTGTGCAGATGTTTTTGTAATGTTAATTTAAGATGTAACGTCTTCTAATGTTATAAGATGTTCTTAAGGTACATTCTTTTTTTCCATAGGACTATTACTTACCTGGGCTTCTTTAATATGTATATATCTGGGGAAAAACGTATTTGCACTGTTTGAACTGAATAAATACTGATATTTTTTCCAGTATTGATGTTTTGCTTAACCGAATTTTAACTGTGTGAACATTTTTAGTATATTTTGCGCAGAAAACGATACACAGCATTATTCATTATCCATACACAGGATCAAGCAATTATGATTTCCCGCTTTTTTCCTCACTCTCGTGTTAAGACTTATAATTGAGTAAATATAGTACATTATCACATACAGACAGGCATACCTTAGCGAATCCGTTCTCCAGAATAACCAGCAACCATATCCGTGTATTGTGCTATGAATAAAAACGTTATTTTCATCCGCTTGCGTCTGACTGAGAGTAACGTATTCCTATGACTGCGTTGCACTTAGCAGGCGTTAGAGGGCGCCGATGAGCATTTCATCGTTTGCAACTGAGGAACAAAATAAACACTGAAATCAGAAAACTTTTATTTTGTTAGTTCAAGTTACCATATTTTATTAAATTTAATAAATCATCTTTGAATTACCAAAATAAAAAGTTCAACATTCCAAAATACAAAGACCAGATCCCAAAACGTCTTCCAGCGCTCAGTTTAAGTCATTAAGAGTGTAATCTTGTCTGCTCAGCTAGAGTAGTTGCCTACTACCAAGTGACATCTTTTAGAGATAGCAGCATTAGAAACATACACACAAGCACAGTGTCAGTGTTGGGCAGATGGGTGTGATGTTCTAGAAGCAAATTATAAAATAGTCTGATTATAGAAATACATGAATGTGACACCAGAATGTAATCAATTCTACTACATAATTATTTGTGACTGGTTTAAAATATAAACAACGAAATAAATATTGTTTACATTCAAGGAAAAACTGGAATGCTGAAGGGGGACGAAACATTTAAAAGAAAATGCAAGAAAAACTGGACAACAGAGGAGAATATATCCATATACTTTGTGTACAACTTTTTTCACATGTATATAAAATCATTTGTTTAATTGATTAAACGTTCCTTTATATTTGTTTGTCTAGCCAATACCACAGATAATAACTTGTGTTTGCCTACAGAATTCACAGCAACAAAGGGCATCTAGAGGAATCAAATAACAATTTCCTTTCCTTTTATTTTATCGTTATCTAGAAAATGTAAGTATGCACAAAAAGGGAAAGAAACGGTTTAAAATCACGAACGCAATAGGGAACTGTGATACGTAAATCCATGTAGCACCTCTTGTGGAAATCTCTTATGCCATGTAAATGTGGTACAACAACACAACTCACCAAAAAACCGACGTCTTTCATGGTATTGCTGGAGATGAAGAACATCAAACTCAAAATGGTCTTTTTGACCCACTATAAAAACCGAATATTTTGCAAATGAAACCTACCCTACCAAGGCTTAAAGGTGCACTGAGAATTTTTTTTACCAACTTAGATACCAATAAATAGTGCTTTGACAAATGTTTTAATATTGTACACTCATGTGAGACTCCCAAAAAGTTTTTGGTCTACAAAAGTGAACCTTCCTTACCGTTGAGATCACATGACCAGCCTAACTTCCTTTACCCTGGTAACCACCCAATCATCTGACACACCTTTAAGTAACTTGTATATGGAGCACAATGGAGACAAACCAACCACACACCTGACGTTCGACAGATACTGCAAAATTTGATAAAAAAAAGTAATTGAGGTTCCAGTAATAAGCTACATAGTGGCAGATACTGGATTCCAGTGACTCTGTGAAAAAATACGATACAGTTTCTATAATCTTGCTAAAAATAACTCTTCTGCTAGCTGGTCATTTGATCCGGTGTCATGGATGCTGATTTGTGGTATGGCCGATTTAATACATGAAAATAACACGCTTATTAATAATATAGCACGTCAAAACATAATCCAGAAGCCGTTCTGCACATTTCTACTTTGGCACCTACAGTACGTTCCCCCTTCACGCCAATGGTTTTAACTGCTGCTACAACAACATGCATCTTAATGGCAATCGGTTTCTCTACACGCACACATAAAGATTTCTAATATTGCACATACAATAAGACATTTCCAAAAGGTTTACAGGAATGTACTGTAAACCACTTAAACGTTCATGTTTTTATACGTTATTCTTCTAAATCGTCCATCTTCCCTGGGTTAGTAACCGCAGAAATGATTTCAAACGTGTCAATGAATGACCAAATAAAAATGGGCAGCATGAAATGCCCGCTCTGTAAAGAAGGTGTGCGCAGTACAGGTTTCCACCACTTTGAATCTAAAGGGGCAGTTCATTGGTCCAGTCGCGGCCCCAGCCTGCTCGGTCCAGCAGGAAGCATCTGGTGTGTTGGTTTTCCAGTAGAGGTGAAGCTCACCCGTTAAGACTTGAAGACGTGCACCGCCCGCACCACGTACTGCCTGCAGATGGGGCACTCGCTCATCCTCTTGCCGCACTTGGTGCAGGTGACCATGTGACCGCACTCCAGCAGAACGCAGTCTATCACGGCATCCATGCAGATACGGCACAGGTTCTCATCAACGCCGCCCAGCTGAGCTACTTGCACACCATCTGCAAGACAATATATGGAAGGTTTGAGATCTTGTTTAATAGTCAAAAAAAATTTCGAACGGTAAAATGTGTAACTTAATTTTCGTTCAATTAAAATGCTTTAAGCTAATGTAAAACTTTAAAACTCAATCATTTCTTTATTACGAAAGTAAATGTTTTTGGCTCATCACGTACAGTAATTTAAAGGTGCTGTATGTAGGATTGACAACTAGTGGTTGAACTAGGTATTGCAGTCCAAATTCAAAATATTGGAGAGGGTTTTTTTCACCAGGCCCCTCCTCCTCAGACTTGATGCACACGCAGGTTGCCAGATTGACGACACAAACAGGAACGAGCGCACATGACAATGACTGAAATGAAATAAGCTGTGTTTTCCGCCAACTGCCAACCTGGGGTGCCGAAATACAATTGGGTAAACTGGCAGTGGGCAGATAAACAAGTGTTAACTTAGCATGTTTCTTAAATATCTGTAAACATATTATAATATTTCAAAATATTAAGTCAAAAACTTACATACAGCACCTTTAATAAAAGCATTTTAAAAGTGGAAATAAATGAGGACATGCATGTTAAATATTTAAAAATCACTAAAATGTGAATTTATGTTAAAGGACATTAATTTCTTTTTTCAAAAAAAGAATATAAAATAAGTTTTGAAGAACATTGTTTTAAATTACATTTAAATTCAGTTAAAATTTTATTTTCAGTTAAATTTTTTTTTAATAAATGTAAATTTTTATTTTAATTAAAATTCAATACAACTTTAAACTCTATCAAAAGCATTTTTTTTTAATTATGCACAGATTTGATTACGTCCCATAATAAAAGCAGTTATAATGGAAATAAATAGGGATTTGTGCATTAAATATTTAAAAGCAGAAATTTTAATTTTTGTTAAAGAACTTTAAAAACTAAAGACAACAGTTGATTTTTCTTTAAAAATAAAGAAAACTATTCAAAACATATTTTCAATTTAACAGAATGAGACAGAAAATGTTCTTGACTCATCCCTCAATTTAAAAAAAGCAGTTCTAATAGAAATAAAAAGGGCAATGCACATTAAATATCTACAAGCCGAAATGTGAATTTTTGTTAAAGGACAATAATTTAGATCTTAAAAAAAGATTTTATTTTCAATTTTATTCAATTATTTTAAATTAAAAGTCCTTATAAAACTGATATTTTTGCTTTTACAATAGGCTCAGCAAAGAGTAAATATTATTTTCTGTATTACTGAACCTGGAAAACTTCTTTAACACACTCTTTCTTATTTGACATCCTTTTACCCGGTCAATATCAGCGTTCAAACTTTTTAATGAATGATATACATACAGTACGTGCTTTCAACTCTCCTCTGTGGCAAACTAAACCAGTATTTGCTGATGCCAGTCTTATTATCGCTTATTAATTGCCCTATAAAAAACCAAAACGATGCACATCCCTAAAGCATCTGAAACTTGGTCCCTCTCCAGAAAGCCACTTAATATATTTTCTGAGACTGGACAGCTATAATCTTTGGATCATTTTGGGCCATTTTCCAAGCAGTGTTAATATAATTAATGAAGGCAAGGTGCAATTACAGTAATGTGACAAGCTATAAAAAGACAGACAGATCACATTAGGAGCATAATTCATGACCATGCACGTGGAAACCACATATCAAACTCTCCCAGCATGCATTGGGAAGAGTCACTTTTCATTCATGGTAATTAGATGATGGTAATGATAATGTTGGTGCCACAATAAAAAAGGCTGAGTCTTACCTCCAATACCTCCATTGCATATAGGAGGAGGGTAAGCTATGACTTTGACTGACAAACACAGCAGTGGGAGAGTTAACATTATTAGCATTGGGCAGCTAATGTAAGCTCACATGCATATAGAAAACTGTTCTTTTCACAAACTGTTACCCAGAAAGAAGAACATACTTCCATGTTATACACGATTCATGCTTCACCAAGTTAGTAATTAGTCCTGGTAGTAGTTTTTGTAAAATAATGCATTTAAGTATTTATTTAAAAAATATTCAATATAATATTATAACGTCTCAAATACCAGTGTTGTTATTGTAAACTACAACTAAAACTATTAAAATAAGATTCAGTAATAAAATAACATCTGCAAAAATTAGAAATGCTGCCTCTGAAACTAACAGAAATAAAATATGTTTACGTTGAAGTACTAAAATGATGCAAACTAAAATAAAAACAAATGAAAGATAAATAAATACATTCAAAACGTTAATAAAAAAAACTAAAAATGACAAAAGCACATAAAACAAAATAAATAAATAATAATAATAATACTACAATATCACTAGAATTAATATATAAAAATATTACTATTATAGTATATAAATATAAACTTTCAAGTACAATATATCAAAATATTGGTTTGCTTACCTGCAGCTAGGCTGTTGCTAACATTTTCCACTGCAAGGAAAAGAAAACGAGAAGAATCAATTTTATGGAGAGCAGAAGCCTGTTTGAAAACCACATTAGCCTCATCTGATTTTGGGCTGATCCTTGACTGATTCAATTTCATGTTGTTATTTCTCACATGCAGTCTGTCAAAAAGATTGGCTGCATTCCTCCTCTTCCATCACTCTTATTATATGATGATGTCAGCTGTGCTCTTTTCAGCCTGAACATCTACAAAAGCAGACCGCTGAGTTTCCTTCTCGTTATTCGGCCAATTATATAGCCAGCAGAAGATCAAATGGTCATATAAAGCACCCAAGGAACCTTTCACACTGTATTCTACTAATTCAACATAAAGAGCCTCTTCTAGCAGAAGGATGAAATGATTAATAAAAGAACTGAATCATGTTCTTAAACCTACACCTTAAAATAAAGGTTCTTTTTTGGCATCTATGCTTCCATGAAGAACCTTTAAAATCCACGGAACATTTCCACTGCACAAAAGGTTCTTTATAATAGAAAAAGCTTCTTTAGATTATTAAAATGTTCTTTACGCTATGAAAAATGATTCTTTTTGGAACACAAAAATTCCCTTTTTTGGAAGCTTTATTTTTTGCCTGTGGATGATGTATGTGTAGATGTTTTAGAAACAACTAGAGCACAAGTGGACTACTTTGGGAAGAGCTCTACACTTTATGTGTGACGTCGGCTCTTACTCGATCTTCTGTTGAGTTCGTTCTCTCTGTAGAGACGATGGACGCGCTCCACCAGCTCCCATTTCTCACAGCAGCCTGAATAGTTGACGAAGTTGCGGGCGAGAATCTCCTTCAGCTGCCGCACCGTCAGGCTCTCGATGTCGTCCTCGCGGGACAGATCCGAGAGGGAGGCGCGTGCTCGCCTCTGCGTCGCTGGGCTGGCCTGCTCGGGGAGAGACATCAAGAGACACGTGGACGGATGGGTTATACTGCGGTCCACGTTGATATTCCACCAGACTGCTCATTCTGAACTCTGTAGATGCTCTTCTGAAGTATTTGCCAAACACTAAGCAGAGCTATTGGATGGCACTGAATTATTAATGTTAACGGTTGCTCAGTGAGAATCGAGGGGTTTTAATGTAACTCAGTCATCTTCACAGTAGGTGGCACAAACACTCAACGCATGCAGATTTTGTCAGGTTTGTCTCACCTCCAGTATGTCGTCGTGAGGCTCCAGGTTGAGGAGGGAAACTGATGTAGCATCTCCATGGTCCTGTAGATAAAAAACAGAAAATAAAATAAAGTATAATCAAATGTAATTATACAGTAATATTTTAAAAAATAAAATAAAAAATAATAAAAATACTTAGTGTGTTATTTTAATATATTTCAAAATGAAATTTATTTCTGTGATGCAAAGCTACATTTTCAGCATCATTACTGCATTCTTCAGTGTCAAATGATCTTTCAGAAATCATTCTAATATGCTGACTGGATACTCAAGAAATGTTTCATATTATCATTAATGCTGAAAACAGTTGTGCTGCTTAATATTTTTGTGGAAATCATACTTTCTCAGGATAATAAAGAACAGCATTTTAATATAATATAATATAATATAATATAATATAATTGATATAATAAAAATTTAGACACATTACAATAATACTCCTAAGATACATTTCAAAATATTTAAAATATTGTAAACAATAAATAAATATATTTCAATACCTAAATGTATTTAGATATAGTTATTATACAAAAATTGTTTAATTACATTATACATTTAATTTAAATCACCTTTTTTATTCTAAATTCTGAATCACAACTTTAAGTAAATCATAAAAATATTATCTGTTCTACTACAATTGGGAAGTGTTTACCATGCAATAAAAATGAGACCACTTAAGAGACCACTTTAGAAAAAGTAACATTCAGTTTAAATCTCCTTTACAACTATGAGTAACCTCTGTGTCAGTGCAGTTTAATCGAACCGTCTTCCCATCACATCCTCACAATTAGCTTCCCTTGGTTCTGCAAACGGCACATCAAATAACACCACATTACAGAGTCAATCATTCATTCACTCTGATTGCAATAATTCCTTTCCTGTGTCACTCACATAAGGACCGTGTGGTCCTGGAGCAGCTGGCTTTTGTATGCTTTTTTGGGTCTCTCACTAGCTCTCTCTTTCTCGGTTTGCCACATTCAGGACAATTAGCTAATGGCCCTGCGTTCTTCCTGTCTGCTGTCTGGCAGAAGAATGACTGGGTCTTTATGAGGAGAGTCAGCACATGGACTGAGCTCTCACACGTGGGCCACACACAGACTGCGTGCAGCTTCGCTGGCTGGCTGCGTATTAATAATGAATGGGTCAGTCTGCCAACTCAGGCTCTGAAGTCACACTGGACCATCACATACTTCAGGCCGATTTGCCTCTTAAACTCATTTGCACTTTTAATCTGTAAGTGTTTTAAATCACATCACGCAGGAATTAACATTACGTAACCCGCTCAGCATGTTAGATCTAAAAAATAAAAAGGCGAGGCTTTAACGTCATTTCTAGCCTTGTGGGGTACAGATGTTTCCAGTGTCCAAAGCACATCAGCATGGATGAATCTTTAGTAAGTGAGGGTTGTAAGCAGCTTAATAACTGTACAGACAATCGATTATGGTGTAGTAATGTAGAAGATTGAGAAGAAATCCTCACTTTGTGTATTCAGAAACATAAATGAAAACAACAAAGTGTGACTCATGACATGAGAAAAAAACTGTTTAATTTCTCTAAATGGAAGTAGCTAACACAACAGCAGTAAAACAATACGGTCAGATATATTTAACAATATTTACAGGACTTAAATTAGTTTGTTTGATTTTACACAACACAACCAAAACTCAAAATAAAATTAAAATATTAAAATAAAAAACTATAAATTATTAGATTAGATTCAACTTTATTGTCACTGCACATGTAAGGTACAAGGCAGCGAAATGCAGTATGTGACACAAGGCAACCAAAATTTACAGTAATGTTAAAGTATTACATTAGAAATCTAGCTTTTTGTGAATTTTTTTCAGTGTTAAAATACTTTTTTTTGAAGCGTTATTTGTAAGTGTTTATAAAACATTGTTTCGTTTATTGGCACAGAAATTACACAATTAACCTTAAAAAAAAAAAAAAAAAAAAATCAGATAAAAAATTTAAAAACATTTCAAGATAACTTTATATTATATGTGACCCTGGAGCACAAAAGCAGTCATAAGTAGCACGGGTATATTTGTAGCAATAGCCAACAATACATTGTGTGGGTCAAAATTATAGATTTTTCTTTTATGACAAAAATCATTAGGACATTAAGTAAAGATCATGTTCCATGAAAATATTTGGTAAATTTCCTACTGTAAATATATCAAAACTTCATTTTTGATTAGTAATTATATACAATGCTGATATGACAACTTTAAAGGTGATTTTCTCAATATAAAATTTTCTTTGCACCTTCAGATTCCAGATTTTCAAATAGTTGCATCTCGGCCACATATTATCATATCCTAACAAACATCACCATACATCAATGGAAAGCTTATTTATTCAGCTTTCAGATGATGTATAATTGTCAATTTAAAAAAAGGCCTGTTCACACCAAGAACGATAACTATAAAGATAACTATAAAGATAACGATATTAGCGTCCACACCAGCGAACGATATCTTCTTTTTATTCTAAAGTCACGCTCGTCTGGCGCTTTAAATTCTCGACAGCAGGATGGATTCTGATTGGCTGTCAATTTTTTATCGTTCATCAGCTGGAAAAAATCGTTTTGAAAGTGATTCCAACGATATCGTTTTTCTTTGTCTTTATCGTTATAGTTGTGGTGTGGACTCTGCTGTTCTTTAATACTGAAAACGATTTTTAGAACTATATCTTTATCGTTATCTTTACAGTTATAGTCCTTGGTGTGAACGGCCTTAAAGACTGGTTTCATGGTCCAGTGTCACATTTAAAAAAAAAAAAATCAAAATAAATGTAGAAAAATAAATAAATATGGTAAATAATAAATATAAGTACTACATTTAATTAATAATAAATTAATTTAATAATTAATATGAATTCTAAATAATAATGATTATAAATACTAAATCACACGTTTTAGTAAATAAAAAATATTACCCATTATACTGGACTTATATTAAAATTTTCATTTAACTTTTAAAAATCATGTTAAAAATGAGTAAAACAAAAATAAACCTTGCATGAAATTCTTTTTGAACTAACATTAAATATTTTTGGCCCATTTAAAAAGTGACATTTATAACAAAACAAAACGCTTGGCACTGTATACTGCAAATATTCTTGGCTCTTGTGACAAATTGTTTGTGATGTTGTTTTGATGTTGTGATGATTTTTACTGTGTGTCGTCTGCTAAATGAAAATTAATGTAAATAAATAAATGCAAAGGTAAATAAAAATAAAAATAAAATAAATTTTTCTTTCTCTTCTTTCAATGTTCCTTTTGAATAAAAAGTGTCTGCTAATTGAATACATTTAAAAGTAACTGTAAATAAAAGAACACATTGCCTTCCGGAAAGCGCCTCACCTGATTGGTTGTCCCTGAGCTATCGCTGCGACTGAGAGCCTCTCCCTGAGACACGGCGACAGACAGCGCCGACTGCTGGGAGGAGGATCGTGCCGCGGAGGCGGGCGGCGTGGAGAGTGAGCGCGGAAGTGAGGGCAGACTGTCCGTATCTGCTTCCGCCTCCTCTTCCTCCTCCTCCTCCTCATCCTCCCCCATCTCCAGCTCGGCACCCAGATGGCAGAGCACCAGGTCCACCAGGTCCTCTTTCTCCCTGCAGGTGTCCGTGTTGATGTTTCTCAGTGTGAGGTACTGCCGCAGGTCTTTAACGCGGAGTCGCATTAACCTGGGCCGCTGGAAGGCCGTGCCCCACAGCAGGTGGCAGGTGGCGCAGCGCCGCAGGTTCTCCTGCAGCACAGAACACAGAGAGCAAAAGCTCTTCTTGCAGTCTGAGCAAACGTGCTGCAAAGAGAGAGAGAGAGAGAGAGAGGATGAATCATTAAACAGCCAGCTAATGTGTGCATTAGACTGGTGAATTAATTACGTCATGCTTTAGTTGTGTTGATTGACACTGACAGAACAGCGACGCTTCCATCTGTAAATCACTGCGGCATGAACTTCATTTTTTAAGACACTTTCGAACTCTCAGAAGCAGTTGTGGAGTCTCTGTTGGCAAGCCTGGTGGTGGTTATCAAATGTTCACTCAAACACTCTTGATTAATGTCAGTTCTATCCATCACATCTCTGCATATGTGTGCTGGTGTGAGCGTCTGCAGATGCATCACACGGTCTGGGCATCCGAGCGTCTTTCATCAATCCTGTCCTTTGCCGGGAAATGAGGAATGCCAGACAGTGTTTCTTCCACCTCTAGTGAGGCGCAATACTGTTACATATCAAAATATAGTAAAAACTTAATATAACTTATATAATATTTAATAATAATTCTATTTAAAATAATCGTTTTATTTTAATACATATAAAAATGTCAGCAGCTATTAGTCCAGTCTTCAATGTAACATGATTCTTCAGAAATCAAATGTGCTGATTTGCTGCTCAAAAAACATTTATTATTATTTTTATCAAAAAATCATACTGAAAATTTACAATTTTGAACAGAAGTGTGTGTGTATTATATATGATATGAATTTAACACT
Organism: Cyprinus carpio; assembly: GCF_018340385.1. Classification (NCBI taxonomy): domain Eukaryota; kingdom Metazoa; phylum Chordata; class Actinopteri; order Cypriniformes; family Cyprinidae; genus Cyprinus; species Cyprinus carpio. Next base: position 19,328,908 of record NC_056606.1, on the reverse strand, counting down.
ACAAAAATATAAATATTAAAATGCTCCCGTGAAAATTTTGACAGTAAAAACACACTAATCTGAGAAAAAATGTAATTTGCATCTATTCCATAATTCTATAACTTTGCATTGTGTTGACATCACTAACTGCTGCACATATAAAATTAAAATGCATTGCATGTCCACTTTGCAAGCATTAATTTGAGTGAATCAGATGAACTAACTTAAGAATCTTCTGAAAAGAACGTAGTGGCTGTTTAATTCATGGACTGAATTATTCAGAATTATTGTTTAACATGTTATCCAAAAGGTGTCAATGAGAATTTATGACCAATTGTTTATTAAAGTATGCTGAAACATATATCATTTATAAACGTTCACCAATTGTTTATTAAAGAATTCAGACCCATCAGAGCTTTAGACAGGTGGTTGTGTATGTTCTAAACACACATTGTGATCTCAAAACTATCACAACAAAAAAAAATCACTAAAAAAAGACAGAAATCCTAAAATCATACTCCGGCACAAACCTCAGGTGTCCTACCTTTCGTCTGAACACAGAGAAGGCCAGTCCGCAGGCTTTGCACACCAGGCCTGCACTTCCTGAGGTGGTGCTGCTGGGTGGGTAGGTGGAGTAACCAGCGCTGGGGGCGAAGCGGAACGGCCCGGCTCCGGCTCCAAAACCCGGCTGCTGGGTGCGGACCGCCCCTGTGCCCATCACCTCGTTCAGCAGCCCACAACATGACGCCCACATGGAGGAGGCCCCCGCCTGCAGAAGAGAGACATGTTTAAGATATGTTCAGATATAGGGCTGGGTACTGAGATAAATTTCAGATTTGAGTTTGATTCATTTGGAAATATACCAGGTTAAAGGGTTAGTTCACCCAAAATGAAAATTATGCCATTAATTACTCATCCTCATGTCGTTCCAAACCCGTAAGACTTTCGTTCATCTTCGGAACACAGATTAAGATATTTGATATGAGTTATCTGACCCTCCATAGACAGCAACGAAACTGAAATGATCCCAGGTCCAGAAACATTGTAAATACATCGGTAAAACAGTCCATGTGACATCGGTGGCTCAACTTTAGTTTTGCTATGCTACGAGAATACTTTTTTTTTGCGCAAAGAAAACAAAACTAACACAATTTATTCACCATTCTTCTCCCCTGAGTTACGTTTTCTGCATTTATAGAGTATTACAATGCTTACCCACGCTTTCCCCTAAGTGTAAACAACAAACAACACTAAAATTATGTATGCGTGCGCTTTCACCCCGAACGTAAACAACGCTGATTACGTCCAATACATTCTTGGGTACTCTCCAAAATTGTGGAAGACGCAACTCAGGGGAGAAGAATGGTTGAGTAAATTGTTATTTTTGTTTTCTTTGCGCAAAAAAACAGTATTCTCGTAGCATAGCAAAACTGAAGCCACTGATGTCACATGGACTGTTTTCAGATGTATTTACTATGTTTCTGGACCTGGGAACATTTCAGTTTTGTTGCTGTCTATGAAAGGTCAGACAGCTCTCTTATTTCATCATAAATATCTTAATTTGTGTTCCGAAGATGAACGAAAGCCTTACGGGTTTGGAACGACATGAGGGTGAGTAATTTATGACATAATTTTAATTTTGTGGAGAACTAACCCTTTAAGTACATGCACATTTATCTGGAAAAAACTCAGATAAATGGTACAGAACTACAATATTAAAGGTGAAAATTAACAACTGATTTCCATATTAAAGGCCATTGCACACTGAGTCAGAAATGTTCACACGTTGATAAAATAAATACGACAGCATGTTGTGTCAATCACGTTTCCACACCGCCACCGAAACTTTCATTCGTCATGAAAAAATTTGGACCAGGTTTGATTTTCTGCAAGCTGACAGGGAACGTTCTAAAAACGTTTGCTTTTTTCTCCCTATAAATGTTAGAACAAAACATTCTTAAAGTAATGTTTATGAAACTTTCTTTAGTAACATTTGTCATAACCTTTAAATAATGTTGGATTATAAAAAAATAAACATTCAAATAGCATTGAAGAAAATAAAGTTAGTAGAATGTTGTTGTAACCTTTTAACAACATTCTAATCACACCAGGAAAACTAAGATTTTAACTTTCTTAGAGCATTAAAGAATCATTTAAATAACATTATATTTTGGGTGAAAATTAAGTTGCTGTTAGAAAAGTTTTTGTAAATTGAAAATAACATTTAATCCCACCATGCAGGAAAACTTTTAACATTCTTAGAATATTTAAGATAAACATTTAAGTAACGTTATATTTTGGGTGAAAATAAAGTTCATAGAATGTTGTAAGAAACATTTTTGTAACCTTAAAAATAACATTCTAACTGCAACAAGAAAATGACATTTCAGTGTTTTAGAAACATTTCAAAACAGTGTTCCAACAATGTTTTCATAACCTAAATTTGTTCCCTTTGTTCTTGGAGATATGGAGTGTGTTATGATAAAACAATGGCAAAAACTATCCTGTACTTCACCCTAGAGGGCAGATTTGTTTGCCAGACACTGATGAAATCATGCACACATGCTTTACTGAACTTCACATTATGTAACTTGTACATCATAAACAACTGAATGCACTCAAATTCAACACTCATAAACTCTGCTAGTAATCAACTAAAATGAATGAATCAATGCTTTGCAGGACTTAAGTGAATCCTCAAGGAATATGATACAGTGTAAATGGCTGTTAGAGCAAGATTAATGGACATGTCTCAGGTTTCAGCCAAATGCATGTGCAAACCAAACAATGTTTTCATAAGAATCATAAAAAGCAGACATTACCAGGCCTATTCTTTCTCTCCAACGGTCTGGGATTTCTAAGACCTTTCATTTACTTAAGGTGTAAATTTAGAAGATGTTGGTTAAGTCAGTAAGCTTTCACTCTGCTGGATGTTTTATAACACTGCTGACATACGGTCTGATTTTACTACAGCCTTGAACTTCCTTAAAATCATGATCTGACTTAATGTAAAGCAAACAACCAGATCTATATTCATTTTTATGTTGTTTATCTGAAAGAGATTGCACTACGAAAATTATTTATTTCAATAAATGAATAAAACAGAAAAAGAGGTGAAAATTTGTTCAGATATAGAGAAAAAACTTATAAACCATTAAATAAATCAAAATAATTTCACAGATACAACTCAGAAATTGAATTATAAAGTTCTTCTAACTTTATTTGTACTACTAACCCTACTGAAAAAAAAACATCTTAAAGTTGCGATGAAACATAAGTAGTGACAGATTTTTTCTTCTGTGTTGTGAAATTCATCCGAATTAAATAGATTATTAAAAAAAAAAATTGTAGGGCAGGATTTGGTTCTGTTCATTGGTTGTTGATTGGATGGAGGCAGATCTGAATGCAAGCTTGATGTTGACTGTAAAAAGAAGCAGTGTTTAAGTGAACTAAATGATTTGGAGAAATCCGACATAAGTAACCAAAGAGACGTTTGATGAAGCCTGAGTTTGTTTTCTGAGTTTGTCTCACTTTGTCTTCCTTCCTGGTCCATTTAGAGGGTTTTTGGGCACTTTCAGTCCTCAGTCTAGAAGAGCACTTTAAACCATCAACAAGGTTAAAGTGTCTCAAACAAAACAATTCATGGTATCATCTCAGACTGGCACAAAATCCATTTCCAGGACATTTTCGTTCACTGTTCCCTGCTGGTGGAATGATCTTCCCAGCCCTATCTGGAACACAGAAATCCTGACAATATTCAGGAAACAACTGAAAAGTTATCCTCACTGTTCTAGCTTGTACTCTTCTAAATAATATCTTAAACTTTTTATTACAAGCACTTATAGTGTTTTATTTGATGAATTGCTAGATGTATCTCTTATTTGTAAGTCGTTTTGAATAAAAGAGTCTGCTAAATGAATAAATGTAAATGTAAAACTCTGAACGTCTTTTATTAATTTGGTCCTACTAGCATGGCAAACCTTCACAAATCCAGTGATTATTTACTTCTTGTATCAAGCGTACAGTCAGCGAATCAGATTCATGCTCTGACAGTGAATGGACAGTAAAACACAACATGCACAACAAGACCTCGAAACAAATAAAAACCTTTTTACAGGCAGTAACATTCATGGTTTCTTTAATCAATAAACCCTCATACAAACATCACGGCAGCTTTCTGTGACCCAATATGGCGTGATGTCTTGTTTCAGATTAACACTCCGGAGGTGGGGGGTGGGGGGAGGTTGGTGATGGAAGAATGCATCTTCTGTTTAATAGCAGGACAATCAATGAGCTGAAATGAGCATACATGCATCCTATGGTGCAGAGCAACAGAGAGAGAGAGAGAGATGGGCTGAGAGGATCAAATCTGTTGTTGCTCTTACACACAGTGCAGAGCAGGATAAGCCAAGCGGAGCTCTCCGTTTGTCTTTGTTGTTTATACACTTACATAAAATGCAGGCCAACACTACTGTTTGTAGCATCTTTCTGTATGTGTGAGCAGCACACAACAATAGTGATTCTTTCTCTTCTATAGAAAGACAACAGAGCACAAAATAAAATAAATATAATAACAATTTAAATAAACATAATAAGGTTGCATTTATTTGGTTAAAAAACAGTAGTACTAGTGATAATAGTCATATTGTGAAATATTATTGCAATTTAAAATAACTGTTTTCTTTTTAAATATATTTTAAAATAGAATTTATTCCTTTGACGCAAAGCTGGATTTTCAGCAGCCATAAGCTGCAGCCTTCAGTGTCACATGATCCTGCAGAAATCATTATTATCCATGTTAAACACTGTTTTGCTGCTTGATATTTTTATGGAAATTCCAATCATTAATTTTTTTTCAGGATTCTTTGATGAATAGAACACCATTTATTTTAAATATATAAATCATTTGTAACATTATAAATGTCTCTAGCTCTAGCTTTTGGTCAATTTATTAATTATTATTCTTTAATTTACAAAGCAGTAGTGAACAGTACTTAAAACTTTGTTATGAGAAAATGCCAAAATGCTATAGTAGCAATCACTATAATATTTATAAGAAACAAATAAATATTTGTTATATAATATGTCTAGCCAGTGAGTCTTTATAATCACTGTCTAACTAAGCCACTTCAACAACCACATCCCTTTATGCTGAAATGTGTGCTGGCAGGTCACTCATATTTCCCGTTTCATATCAGATTCTAAATAATGTTGGCTGTTTATGAAGCGCCAGCTGGCTTTGACTGGAGTCCCTCTGGCAGTGCGCTCAGTATTTGAGCAGTATGGCAGTTAGCGTGATCTCCATGTTGCGTAACATAAGGTCAGGGCATGAAGTCGCTGCTCGTGCTTCGGTCTGGCAGAGAGCCGGTGCCACAGCTTCCCTCTGTCACTTCAATTAGAGCCCCGTGAGCTCAGCGAGGCGGCCACGTCCATCACAAAACAACCACAGCTCATCCTCTACACCCAAGCATTTTTTGTGTAATTATGCATTTGTTACCATGCCTAATATAGATAACTAAAACTAAAATCATTAAAAAAAAAAATAATAATTGTTACTTGATATAATATAAAGGAAGAATTATGGGTAGGTCAAAAGAAGTCACCCACTGTGATGGTTAAAAATGGCTTTTAAAGACTGAACATCATGCATCAGAGGACAACAGGGTTATTTAACGAGAATATGGAACGGATTATTTATTATGTGCATTAAGAATATCTTCGTAATGCATTATATAAAGGCTTAAAGAGGAAATTACAGAAACGACTGACCAGACAGATCACATTCACGTTCCAGTGTTTATTTATATGACTGCACAACTGCACATCTGACCCAGCAGCACCGGTGACAGGTTGACAGTCTCCTGCTCTTAAATGTCTGATTCCTGATGACCAGACCAAGAGCGCTCGGAGAACTCCGTGTCCTTCAAGAAAAACATGCATGGTCGGGGACTCATCTGAAAGCGAATCTTACGGTAAATGCTTATTTTTAATTGATGAGCACACTTGACTTCAGAGAAGTAAATTCAGACTAATGTCTCCAGGCTGTGCTCACGGTACAGTACATGCAGAAACTTATAACTGCATTAAGTGCTGGGAATAAGACAACGCGACAAGGTCCATTCCACTTGAGCGTGAGGTTTCTTAAAACAATGAATAAGCACTTCTGGTTCACAACGGAATAATGGAAAAGCCAATTCTCTCCTCTCACCTGCAGCGACAGGCTCTGAGTGTAGAAACCCTTCCCACTGACAGAAATGCATGACTTCTAATGACTTCTGTCTAATGAGCATTCACACGAGAGTGCATAACTAATTACACCAGCAGATATGGGACTGGGCAGCTTTGAACATGTTGGTTTTAGAAATTTTTTTTGAAGCTAACAAACATTTTCTAAAAACACCTTCCTAGCATTCCCATTAAGTTATGAAAATGTTGAAAAAAAACAGCATATGCTGGTTAGGTATGTTTTGAAGCTGGGATGCTGGTTTGAGCTGGTTTATGCTGGTCCTTTGCTGGTTTATGTTGGTCCTTTGCTGGTTTATGTTGGTCCTTTGCTGGTTTATGCTGGTCCTTTGCTGGTTTATGTTGGTCCCTTTGCTGGTTTAAGTTGGTCCTTTGCTGGTTTATGCTGGTCCTTTGCTGGTTTATGCTGGTCCTTTGCTGGTTTATGTTGGTCCTTTGCTGGTTTAAGTTGGTCCTTTGCTGGTTTATGCTGGTCCTTTGCTGGTCTATGCTGGTCCTTTGCTGGTTTATGCTGGTCCTTTGCAGGTTTATGCTGGTCCTTTGCTGGTTTATGTTGGTCCTTTGCTGGTTTATGCTGGTCCTTTGCAGGTTTATGTTGGTCCTTTGCTGGTTTATGCTGGTCCTTTGCTGGTTTATGTTGGTCCTTTGCTGGTTTATGTTGGTCCTTTGCTGGTTTATGTTGGTCCTTTGCTGGTTTATGTTGGTCCTTTGCTGGTTTATGTTGGTCCTTTGCTGGTTTATGCTGGTCCTTTGCAGGTTTATGCTGGTCCTTTGCAGGTTTATGCTGGTCCTTTGCTGGTTTATGCTGGTCCTTTGCTGGTCTATGTTGGTCCTTTGCTGGTTTATGCTGGTCCTTAGCTGGTCATGTGCTGGTCCTAAACTGTACCGACCAGCTTAAGACCAGCACATGACCAGCTAAGGACCAGCATAAACCAGCAAAGGACCATCTTAAACCAGCTCAAACCAGCATCCCAGCTTCAAAACATACGTAACCAGCATATGCAGTTTTTTTCAGCAGGGATTTCTCAGTACATTCAAAATGTTCTTTTTTAATGTAAAAACGTTTTGGTTAATTATGTGAAGAGAACCTATTAAAAGAATGTTCAGTTTTATCATTTCGCTTAAAAGTATGGTTTCTTTTGTTACTTTTATATTAATATTAATGTTACGAATGTTCTCTGAACAATCTGAAACAATTAAGAAGTAGCAACGTTAGATTAATGTCCAACTAAAATATTGAAGAAAAACGTTCCATGAATGATGTATAAACACTGTTTTTGTGGAAGAACATTTGTTTCTACTTTGTCTGTTAGCTGTGAATAGTTCATCCAAAAATGGATATCAAACCACAAAAATGAAAAGAAAAAAAAATAAAAAAAAAACACCATAAAACTGATCAATTATTGCACTAAATATAGTATAATAATATAGTATGTGCTATCCATAGTATAGTTCTGTTATGGTGTTTTTGCCCTTTTTGGAGCTCAAAACAGAGCATATTCACTATAAACTTTCTTGGAAAATAGCTATGTGAAGATTCTACAATAATTCACTTTTCCATTTCATGAGACATGAGCATGAGTGTAAGTAAATAATGACAAAATGTTCATTTTTTTGATGAACTATTCCTTTAAAGACCATCCTTGGGATCTAATAAGACATCTGTGACATTCAGACAAAGGTAGCAAGACAAATCTTTCTTTTTTATTAAATGTAAATTTTTAAAAAATCTTCATAATCTTCAGTAGATTTTTTCTTTTTTTGGCCTCGCTTTATTACAGAATGACTGGCATTTCCAATAATGATCATCTAGTGGAGATCCCATTTCCATTGCTTTTTAATATTGAACAGATGAAAGCAGATTATCTCCATCTGAAACTTTTCCAGACTTGTGTTCGACTCCTTGGCCAGATATTTCAATAATGACTTTAGCTGTAGTGTGGACCTGATATCAAATACTTTTTGGCAAAATAGCCTAGAATATGAATGAGAAGATTAATATCATTGCCTGCTGTGAGTAATATTGCACAATATCAGTTCCAAAATACCTCCAGAAACAATTCCAAATTTAGATAACTGAATAATTCACATATAAAAACCCAGATTCTTCCGTCTTATGTCTGAATCGAAAAGCTTTTCTACTCAGATTAAGCAGAAGCACTGTCACAGAACAGTGGTTATCCTCAGAAAAAGCTTTCTTTCGGAAGATAGCTCGTCCTTTTGCTTCCTGTTGAGAATCTGTGCTTTATAACACAGTGTCATTACATAAACCACAGGGAGAAACAAAGCCAGAGAGTGGAGCGCTTATGAATGAGAGGAATTATTCATAAACCTGAATTATCTGACACGTGATTAACCCTCTAATTATACCCTCTCGCGCTTTCCTCCAAGGCTGCTCCCTGAAGGAGTGAGGTCAACGCTAAGTAAAAAAAAACTGCTTCATAATTTAATGGAAATGAAAGTGTATTTGAAAGAATTTAGTCATTATGTGCTAAATTTAACCTCATTGCTGACAAAAATCTCATTGCAATCATCTGACCATTTCTCACCTACAAATAAATCACACTATAGCAGCAAATTCCCACAATTAACTAAAAAACATTTTATATACCACCATGACTGCTGTCATCACATTCAAACAAACCTTGTCTAAACATCATAAACCACTATTCTCACATCATATTCATCACATCATAATTCAACTATGACGTTTTAGACCTTTGCTCCTTGTGACTGAGCAACTTTACATAACAGCTCTAACAGCTTGATCAACCACAACAATCATGATCACATGCACAACATCATTTTTAATCACAATCTTCCCTCCTTGTTCCTGTCCACTATTCTGACATCATAATCACTATGCAGTGTTTCAGTTTTGATGTTTTAATGAGAGGATTCACCTCTGTCTGAGCACATTTTCAATTTATAACAACTCAGTCAATAAAGACTCAGAATCTAAGTTATTTTCACTTTTAAACATTCCACTATTATGATGAAATCATAACTGCTATGCCTTAGTTCAATTGCGATGTTTTAGAAGAAGAATTATGTTTTAGTGTACATTCACCTCAGTCTAGCCAATCATCACGGTCATTTCAATCAATACATCAACATCAATTTTCAGCAATAATTAAAATGAGACATTTTAATTTTCTTTTAATATCTGGGCTGCTGGTCCAACTATAACAGCTCCGCCAAATATCACAAACAGAAGTCATTTTCATTACTATTGTTATGTCATAATCACCATTCCATAGCCTATGACTGTTTGAACTATGGGTCTAATTATAACAGCTATGCCAGATATCTCAAACAGAATAAACATTTTCATCGCTATTCTGATGTCATAACCACTATGCCATATTTTACATGTGACATCTTAAGCCACTTTCATTCTTTTATGACTGTTAACTGCATTACTGAGTCTAGCCCTCATCACAATCAAAATCACATTCATTTTCATAACTGCTCCGGTCCATTGATTATATCCCGATTCTTATCACAACAATCACAATCGATTCTGACGTCATAATCACTGTGGTATAATTTTATTGTGACATTTTAGTTGAGGAAATCATGTCTGCCTCTCATGAACGAGTCTAGCAATCATCACATTCAGAATCACAATCATTATTGTCATTTTATCATTATTATTATTATTATTATAATTACTGTTATTATTATTGATATTACTGTTATCATCATCGCCATCTTTAGCATTACTATTGTTATTATTATTATTGTTGTTGTTACTAATGTTATTATACTGTTATTGATATTACTATTGCTGTCAATACAAAATATTATCATCATCACCATATTTAGTATTACTATTGTTATTGTTATTATTATTATTACTGTTATTACTGTTACTATTATTATTGATATAAATGTTGTTAATATTATTATTATTACTGATATTACTATTTCCGTCAACACAAAATATTATCATCACCATCTTTAGTATTAGTATCACTACTGATATTATTATTATTATCAATGTTATTTATTATTATTATTGATATTACTAATTCCATCAACACAACTTATTATCAGCACCATCTTTACTATCACTACTGTTATTATTATTACTGTTATTACTGTTGCCGTCATCACACAATATTATCATTATTATTATACATGCCATTACTATTTAAATACTTCTATTATTACTCATTTGTCATTTCTGCTTATTTTTCATTGCTCTTACTATCATTGCTGTTTTATGTTGTTTTTTGTGTTTTGTTGTGGTGGTTTGTGTTCACCCTATGTAGTGTTTTTGCACTCCTAATAAAAAAAATAACTCGGCTAAGCTAATAAGCTAAAAAAAAAAAAAAGAATCACAATCATTATGACGTTCTGATGTCATAATCACCATGCACTGAATTAAAATCAATACATTTTAGTACGTGAAAAACAACTGGTCCACTGGTATAGCCTGACTGTTATCACAGTCATTTGTATCACCAATCTTACGTCATAATCACTCAGAAGGGAAATCACTTCTGTAGCTCATGACTGCCTGCATGCACAGTCATTACATTACATCAGAATCACCATAATTTCATCACGATTCTGACGTCATAATCACTACGCACGTAATTAAATCGCGACACTTCAGCAGGGAAGACCAGTTTTGTCCCTCCTCACTGTCTAAATAGGTGGTCCACTGATATTCGCCTGGCTGTTATCGCAATCGCAATACTTGTATCGCTATTCTGACGTCATAATCACTATAATTTAATTGTGACGTTATAGTAGGGGAAATCACGTCTATCTGAGCAGCACGTCCATCCTCCAATCTCATTAGAAAAGTGCATCGATAAACTGGGTTATGATGAGAACTGCTTGCTTGTACCCTCTGTTCAAATCAAGCTGCACCTGTCCTTACTGATATCTGACGTTACTGATACCGATAGTAGCAAATCTCCTGCTAAACGATCATACACGCAGCTGTCACCCAAGCAAGCAATCTTAATGCAAGAGCATGCAAAAGACGGAAGAACGCACGCATTGCTCTTTGCAGACGCATCCAAACTGATGCAACTCTTAAGAAGTCTGGCTGTTAACATATTAAACGTCAAACAGCCTCGGGAAATTATTTTGGTGTTTCCACGCAGATTGCAAATAACATCAAAAACAAATCTGGCATCTACTTCTTTTTACATACCTTCATTGCAACTCCCTTCCTCGAATACTGTCGAATATTAAAGTGATTTTCATCGCAAGGACGCTCAGGAACACTCCATTACGTCTTCTCTTTCTGTCATCCTTGTGTATGTGTAGAAAAGAGCATAACGTAATGGCAAAGCGCGGATCCGCCAATCCTGAAATAGCAAGGCCAGCTGGTATGTATAGCAGCCAATCGGCGTCGCTCTCGGCGGCGAGTAGGCGTGTCTTAGCGACACGCAAGTGTGCAGGCAGCGGTTTGATGCAGCGACACTGTAGTGTGACCCTTAACGGTTTCTCAACATATTTGCGAACAGATTATGTGTAAAACGCTGATAATTATGTCCAGCTCTAATTTGCATTTCCCTGCCCGTGCTAATTAAGTCTCCACTCTCAGTTTCATTAATAAGGACACTGTCTTAATGTGCGAATTATTCAGGGCCTTTGAACATTCATTGTAAGGGAATTTCTTTTTAAACAAGCTTCTTATGATATAACGCTAGTTACTTGCGATATGTTGTTAAAGTTTAATTTAAAAAGACATTCTTGCGATATATAAATGTGTATGCATATAAAATATTATAAGAAAAAAAATGATAACGTTATCTGCGTAACGTCCGTCGCCGGCGGAAAGGGGTCGATCGGCCTGTTGCTATGGTTACCTCTTTACGCAAAAGCGATTTCTTTTCGCGAGCGTTTATAGTTTATATCTCTGACTAACTTTTAATCTGAATTTTGTGGTTATTGAAACACTAGAGACAGTTAAAGGGTTATGATCCAAACTGGCTGCTGTTTGTTCGGACCACAGTCCACACTGGAACGTGTTGGAATCTTCTAGCAGCGACGAGGTATTTCACAATTAATCCTCACAAACCGCTGTTCTTAATACTTTAATACTCAAACACCATGTGTTTCAAAACTCATATTAGCTGTCCGGTAATGTTTTAACATGTCAAGACAAACCATTTGAACTCAGAATATATTTAGAAATAAATATTTAAGAACGAATAATAAAGTAAACAGAGCGTGCTCATCAGCTTTCATAATCAAAATGAATTTACACTTACATTTAGTCATTTAGCAGAAGCTTTTATCCAAAGCGACTTACAAATGAGGACAATGGAAACAAACCAAATCAACAAAAGAGCAATGATATAACGTTACACGTGTTATGACAAGTCTCGGTTAATTTAATATTTCCTCAGGGTTGAACAGTTCTACGTTTCGTTTGCAGGACGTTTTACAGTAAAGTGTGAAAGCAGGTCATCTAGTGGCCAGATAAGTGAACGACAATCCATAAAGATCGATCTCAAAATTATTTAAGGAATCAGATTTCTTCTAGAAGCATCTCGATCTCTGATTAATTTACAATAGAATTGTTATATTAAACATATTAAATTCAATCTAAAAATTCATGCGAAATGTGTAAGCACACGTATCATCTTTTATGAGTTCAGTGCAAAATGAGTTTCACGTTTAATATATAGTACAGCTGTAATGATAAAATAGCTGAGAATCATGTGTGATTTTATATGTAAATGAGTCACAGTGTTACATGGTAAAATAACCGCAGCCTACAAGAGAGAAAATGCAGTGGTTCACATCCCCATACATGCTCTCA
>NC_056606.1:18508393-18573393 GCF_018340385.1 Cyprinus carpio | reverse complement strand
TATGCAAACATGTAAATTGCATATAAGGCAGTTTTTACATACATTTTTTAATTAATTATAAAATATATAATCATTTAGCACAGTGGTTGTCACTGTCACTCTTTTACATGGCAGATTTGTTTAAACATACGTTAAATAAAAGAGGTTAAGCAAAAATAATGAATATATACTGTACGCTAATATTTAGCAAAACGTTCTTCTCTAGATATAATTTCTCTAGCTGAATGTCTTGCCTTAGGTAAATATAATGCTATGTGAGATATTGTTTACAAACTCTTTGCTTGACGTCTTTGTGGTTGAAACACTGATTGAGCAATTAAATGAGAAGATGGTCATTGATGTTTATTTCATGTTATAACTAGTAGTTAAGAGGAAGGGATGTCTGTGTTCAATTGCGTTCTGCACTACTGTTTTTAATGAGGCGCCTCTACAGCAATATGTCATGCCACATTAAAAAGCGTCAAAACTGCATTTATTGTTTGAATTTCCTGATAAAATGGACATAATCTGAAAGATGAAACTTTGTTTCTTATCGAAGGTAACAATATATAAATCTCAAAGTTTTAAACTAAGTTCCGCATGTGCAGTAGTTAAAAAAAACTCTGTATTTGTTCCGTACATGTGTATCGGACCTAAATGCCCATTCAGAAAAAGTTCAGTATGAATGCATGTAGTGTTACACCCCCTAATATTACTAAAACGATTATCTTTAATTTTATTAGACCTTTTATTTTATTATCGTTTCTATCTATTTTCTATCTTTTTCTATCTTTTTATCAACTTTTTTCTGTTTTGTTTTTGGAAATTATTCAGCCACATTAAATTAATCAAAAGTGGCAGTTAAAAAATGTATAATGTGAGAAAAACATTTCTATTTCAAATAAATTCTGTTCTTTTAAACTTTATATTCATCAAAGAATCCTGAAAAAAAAAATGCATCATGGTTGTGACAAAAACATTAAGCAGCAACTGTTTTTAACATTGATAATAATACAAATTGCTTCTTGAGCACCAAATCAGCATATAAAAATGATTTCAGAAGGATCATGTGACACTAAAGACTGGAGTACGGGTTATAAAACTATTTTTACTGTATTTACTTTTTGATCAAATAAATGGCACCCTGGTGAGCATAATAAACTTCTTTCAAAATTATTAAAAAATAAATATTCCCTTCAGTAATCTTATTGTTTTGGCCTATATCTGTACTGTGTTACTCCCCAACTCTGTATACGCACTACAGAAGGGTTCTGGTGCCCATGTTCCCTTTGTGAACAGCATCCTGACTTTTAAAAATAAAAAATCTCACAGGAGAACCACTTCCGCACGGTCTTAAGCGAATGACAAGTCACATCTGTTGTGTGCGTCCTGCAGTGGGCTTGAACCGATCAGTGTGGCTTCCACTGTCACCCTGCAAACACATTCAGTCCTGCAAACATCAGATCTCGCCACCACATAGCGAAGACTCTCTTCAAAAACTCTCCTTGCTCAAGCCACAGTTCAGATGACTGCACCGGGGTTCTTTCCCCTACGATTCTCAGTGTTTATTAATGCCCGTGTAGCATTGCCACGTGAGTGACAGTGATTGCTCCCACTCATTTCTGTTTTAATGAGGAGATCGAGAAACAGGGAGACCGCAGCACAACTGTCAGTCAACGACCCGTCAGTGTGCCATGATCACACTCCCGCTAGTTGGCAGCTGGCGGCGGCGGCGCAGAGGGGAGGGCATGTTAGTTCTCCTAGCGCTGTCCTGGGTGGAAGGTTTTCTTTGCTTAGGTCACGGTCCCCACATCACATCGCCTCATTAATAAATCCCTCCTTCCCTGTCAGGCTCATCACTGCCGGATGCTCTATGCACTAGAAAGGTGATGCCCCAAACGTCAGATCGTACGTCAAAATGAGACCCTGTGAACCCGGCCAATGCTCAAAGGACTCTCTAATGAAGGACTCTTCAAAAACATTGTGCTATAATCGAGACACTCTCAATAACAGAGCTGGATTTCTAATTAAATGTTCTAAATATTTAATCAACCTACATTAAAATGAACAATCATCTCGTTCTGTACTGGGTTTGACCAGACAAACTGTTCCAAAGCCTTCTGAAACCCAGTAGCTGTCAGAACGGCATTTGGAGGAAAATCTCAGCATACTTTTTATATCTCTCTCACCTGGTTCCATCAAAGCATCTCAGGGCAGAGCTGTTCTACAGATAAAACACTCTTACTTATAAAGTTTTGATTATATGGGGGATCTTGGAGCGGGGAAAAACTAAAAGTTTTAAGGCTTGGACGATATAGATACTTCGAAAGTAACAAATTATGCATTAAATCTTAAACGAAAGAAAATCTCGAAATTAAGAACTTTTGTATCTCCATTGTTTCTCCTAGGCAGTATGAGATTGAATGGAGAACAAAGGCTCTCCTGCTGTTCAGATTTTTCTATGGAGAAAAAGATTTTTTTGAATTTCACAAGTGCCTCCTTAAACAGGTCTCAAAAATGTCTCAAACTGTACTCAGATTTGCTTTAGTGTGCAATCAACTTCAAGAAGTTTCAATAAGAACTCCCTAGTCAACCCATAAGACCAAGTGATCTAAATTGAAGTTATTACTATTAAAGAAGCTATTACTATTAAAATCAACACAAAATGACTTCATTTCATTTAATTCATTTCAATGAAATGTGCAATGGGACTTCAATATTTCTATGACCAAATAACATCACCAAATATCACCAAATATCATCAAGCCTCGATGCATGAAAGTATATTAAAATAGTAATCAAATATATATATAAAAAAAAACAATGTAACATGACCAAGTGGATGAAAGATTACTTCAAAATATATTTATGTTGTACCATTCAAAGATTCATGTCAGTTATTTGAAATTAGCTTCTTATGCTCACCAAGGCTGCATTTATTGAATCAAAAATACAGTAAAAATAGAAATATTGTCACAATTTAAAATAAATGTTTTCAACTTGAATATATTATAAAATGTAATTTATTCCTTTGATGCAAAGTTACATTTTGAGTCTCATTGCTCCAGTCCTTTTTTGAACTTTTCTAATTATTATCAATGTTGAAAACAGCTGAGCTGCTTGATATTTTTTGTGGAAAACACAACAAATTTGTTTAAGGATTCTTCGATGAATAGATGTTCAAATGAAATCATTTATTTTAAATAGAAATTGACATTATAAATGTCTTTATTGTCACCATTTATAAGTTCATCTTTAGGTTGAAGCTAAATAACAGTCTTTATTTCATTCTAAAAACAACAACAACAACAACAAAAAAAAAACAGTAGTGTATATTTTGAGTCTGGCTGTTTACCACCTGAGGGTACCCCATGTTGTTTGAGAACCACTGTCCTAAGCAATTTTAGGGGAAACATTGAACGAAACATAGCTGGAAACTCTATTCAGCCTCCTGAGATATGAATGAACAACTTCATCATATCTTCTTCAGTTTTCTTCTGGGTTCATCAGATGGACACATCTGACTAAACTAAAAACTTCCTAAAAGTTTTCCAAATGCAAACATTTCAGCAAGCAAATGGAAAAAACTGACACAATATCTCGCTTCTGAAAAATTAGAAACCAAAGCCCTCAGATCAGCACAAAGCACACAAATGTACCTGCAAGATTTAGACACACTGTGCATTGTGTGGCGCAGGCACTGTTCATTAGGAAACTTGTAAAACGTTCTCGTCCCACCCATGTGCTCTCATGCAGAAAATGAATCTATGTAGCAACTGCAGAGAATCATAAACACATTGGGTTAGTCCTTCCTTCAGCTACCTCCCGCTAGCAAACAGAGTCACGCACACACACACACACACACCTGGACAGACTGCAGGGTAGCATGTGGTTCTCAGTGTTGCATCTGTGCATAATTAAGGGCCAGACGTAATTAACTAGTGCCTCTTTAGCCACAAACGCACACACAAAACAGTCAATAACAGCTAATTCCGTTCATCATTCCTGTCTAAGAAGCGTACGGCTTTAATAACGGAGAGTGGCTGTGAGAGTGGACAAACTTGGATCATTTGAAATGGGAAAAAGAGAAGGAGAAGAAAAAAAACAGTGAGGCAAAAAGACTCAGCGGGGCGGGTGGAATCGGTTCCATTCCAGCCCTTTGTTTGTGCATTCATCTGCATTCTGGAGACAAACTCCTATTAAGTCCATCAGATGCAAATGAGCAGGGAGACAGACACGCTGCCACGGTGTTGCCTGCAATACAATCAGAGCAGCCTTTGGCTCCTGCTCTGTGCATTTAACCTGCTTCAGTGCATTTTCATTAGCAGACGGGGCTCAACTCTATCTCCCCCCGCTAGAAACAGCACCCGGCAGAATTAGAAAACTCCGAAATGAGCTGGAACATTACGCTCTCCTGTTACTTTTGTTTGTCTTTGATCAGACGCGAGGCTCTTTTAAAAGAAGCTGGAGGCTTGTCATATTGTAATAGACTGAGCAGAACTCGGGCACTGTATGGCAAAAGAAATGTTATGTGGAATATTTTTTTTTAATAAGTGTGATCAGTCGCATACAGTTGAGCTGGTCAAGTGAGAACGTATAATGATATATTCAAGGCTCTTTCCTGCTGGCTTTGTTCTGTTCTATAAGGTTATTTGTGCAAAATCCAACAGAGGAAAATGAGCTTTTTACGATGTGTGAGTGTGTAAATGTGCGCGGATGCTGAATGGTGAGATATATGTCACCTAAAATGACTAACCTCCAAATTGAGTGCCTGCTTACCAGTTGGAAAAGTTTTAAGGAAACTTTGAAGTGCAGATCAGGAAGGACAGATCTTTAACCGCCAACATTTACTCACCCTCATGTTGTATCAAACCCCATATCTCCATAAAAGTAATCCATACAACTTGTATCTTCTGAAGCTGTATGATAGCTTTGTGTAAGGAATTCACCCTTCCTTCAACTTCAACCTCGTATTACTGTGATCAATCACATGCATCTTGAGAACTATCAAAGTCCCTAGAAAGTCAGATGACTTGATGGCAGTATTCGTAACAAGTAGCCTTTTTAGGGCATGTAGGACTAACTATGTACTTAAATGAGGAAATTCCAAAATCTCAAAAACTACTTCTGAAACTCAGACTTAAATAACAGATTTTAAACGTATTTTGTTGAAAAATAATATGTTTCAATGAACATGTGCAGACCTGATCGTAGGTCTTAAGGTGCCATCACATTTACTGTTGTTCTGCAGTTTTCTTGGGTGAAGTTTCAATAGGAATCCATACAATCAGGAATTTAATTTAAGGGCGTAAGATTTCCCAACATGTTTCCCAACAGATTCGCCATGTTGACCAGAAGAAAGCTACTTGGTTTGAATGTAACCATACCTTCAGAACACTGTTTCTGTGTATCATGATGACTTTGGCTCTTTTATTTTAGATTGCGTAATTTATTCTGCCATATTGCACATTTCACTATCATTCATTCATAGTAATATAAGTGAACCCTCTTGGTATATACATTGTTAGGAACTATTCAGCATTCAGAATCAGTGAAATCTGCCATGACGCACTTTCACATGGCTTATCTGCAAGCAAATTAAATTAATAAGCAAAATTTGGTCTTTTCCACACACAAATTACAAAGGCATTTTGCAATAAATTCTGAAGAGTCATCATACAGACTACTCTGCAGCATTTTTGTCCAGTTTTAGAGCCCCTGGTCACAATATGCTTTCATTGTAAGCATAATTATACAGAATTTCACTTTCTGTGATCCCTGAAAAAAAAGAAAGTCATTAAAAAGACATGAGGGTGAGTAAATGATGACAGATTTTTTTTTTTTTGAGAAAGAAAATTGCTGCTACCATTAAGTTTGACTTGAATTATGGGGAATTTGTGGTTTCAATTAAGAGAAAGAAAGACAGAACGAGACAAAGAACAGACAGACAGAGATCAGATACATCTGATAATGAAAATGTGTGAAAATCAAGAACATCCTTTGGAGGCATTAGAGAGAAAATTAGTAATTTTACTCGTCATAAGGCAAAATTTGCCTTTCTTGGTTTACACAAGTCAGTGAGCAAAAATAAGTAAACGCAAAGAGAAGATGAAAAGGGATCATTAATCTAACCCCAACTCCAGCCTGTGATACAATCGAGTTCTCATTAGGCCATGATTGAACAAACCTTAGTTAACGAGCTCCAACTCACTGACTCTTAGAAAAGCAAATGGCAACAAAAAGTAGCTGAATTATTGCAAGTAACAAGGCTGTTTTATGTGCAAAGAGCGACTGTCTGAAATGAAAAATGGCAGGAGTTGCCGCCACTTTCCTGCAGCTGTTTGTTAATGATGTAGAAGATAATGGCCTCAGAAAATATAATCACACTTAAAAATAAATAAATAAAATCAAATAAAAGATAGGCATTTAACCAATCATCTTAAAGCCAGACATAAACGCCATGACACTAACCAGAAGAAGAACATCAAAAAGTTTTTAAAAAAGCTCCCTATTTTTTCCCAATGCTTTTAGCCCATGAAAAATTCTGAAACTATTAACTGAGTCATATAATGGGGACACAGACTCAAAATACTCTCATAATGTTAGGTCTTAGACCTAAACGAGATTGAGAAATGGAAGAAGATAGAGAAGATTAAATATAATCAAAACTCTTGACTATGCCTGAATCACTTCCTTAGAATGCATTTTCTGTCCTTGTGTTCGGTGAACAAGCAGTTAAAGCAGCTCTACAGTGTCGCCCATGGACAGGCATAAGAAGCGGCCACCCACACACCTCAGCACACACTCTGTGAAGTGTTCAGATGCGGCAGGGCTGGGGGTTGGGTGATGCTTTCCACACGCGTTACTGCCTCTGTCAAGAAGTTTTGTCTTGATTCTCCTTTTATCTACTGACCTTCACAAGTCAGATTCCAAACCCATCCAAAAAAAAAAAAAAAAGAAAAAAAAAGAAATCATCTTTTTTACAATGACGTTACAGGTTTACTAAAGCCAGCTGGAAAAGAGCCGGGAGAGAAAAGCAGTTTGACGGGCGAGTTGCTGCCTCTTTCTGAAGCAGCAAGTTTCCTGTGAGTTTACGACGGCAACAAAGAACGTGTTTTCAAAAGGTGGCTCAAATTTAAAGCATTGTGCCACGCAACCTACTGTCATATACAGCTGCTTGAAAACCATTGATTTTCCCCTCTCTCCTCATCTTCGTCGTTCGCTCGATCTGCTCAGAAAGTACATAAACATCGTAACTGTGCTGAAAAAAGAACAGGCCTGCATTAAGGCAGAAGACAGGTCGCAATACATGTGGCTGGAATCAAAAATAAACCAACAACAGATGACAGATTGTTTACAGACTGCTGGAAGCTAAATAACACATGTTATTGGCTGTCAGCAACATAACCAAAATCAATAGAAGTCAGCCATAAATTGCTTTTACAGAAAGGTCTATTAAATTACGTCGTCTTCGGGAAATTCAAACAATGGATTGTGAGTCAAAAGTCACGTTCGAGAAAAACAAACATGTATGGGCTGCAGTAACTGTGTTGTTCGCACATGCCAAATGGCAATTCTCAGCTTCAGATCTGAGAAATGTTGGACTGAAGTTGGTTTTCATTAGTATGCAAGTCAGAATATTCTACCACGTGTGACAGCGATAAACATCACAAACACCACAGCTACGCTGAGAAAAGATCATCATCATTAAAAATTCCCCAGTGTCGATGAAAACAGAACAGCACCAAATCATGTTTGCGCTTTTTTTGTGGCAATGACCTCAGACGAGCACCAAATTATGTAGCCATCGAAACAAAAACAGCCAAAAGACCATCTCTCATTTCAACGCGGATCCTGAATTAATCAAAACGAGTTATTGTATGAAGATGGGCACCTTATTTCTGTGAACCGGAAAAAGCCAATCAGAAGGCAGTGAGCTGTGGGCTTCATCCATTTCGCGGAGACTGACATGTTAGCAGCAGTCAGGCTGAACAACACAAAAAAAAAATCAAACCAGACAAATCCCAACCCGCATAAATAAATCACAACTTTTACTGGACAGTTTATGCATGACACAAAAACATCATCATCATAATCTCAGATAGACCGCAGAACCCGCATCTAGACTTCTGCACTGGTTCTAAGGGCTGGACATTTCCCTCCAAATCAACATTATAATTAGCAAAAATAAATTAGAAAGCTAACACACACACAATCAACTCTCCAAATCTCACTGGAATTTTGTAGGCTCACACTCATACACGTTCTGCTCCTAATCTCACTTACTTGGAGTTGTTTCAAGCATGTATTGATTTTTATATATCTCATATGGTCTTATTTGTGGATGCATGGTGTTGTGCGCATTATTAGAATTCCAACAATCAAACGGTGTTGTTATTCCCCAGGTTCATGTCTCAAACGAGGAGGGCACTGTGGGGAGAGACGATGAAATCAGCCAAGCAATTACCCACACAGATGTTTAACTGCAGAAAATTAAAGCAGTGTTAATCAAGCGTTAAACGTTTACAAATTCGCCCTCCCTGTACAACCAAATCTTTCCGTTTAACATTGGAGAGAAACAGGTTTTTATTTCAGCAAGACCCTCCGGGAACCAAGTATTGATACTGATGTTACAGTTTCTTTTCTTTTGCGAGTGTTTTTAGGAAAGCACTGATTATAGTAATGATGACCATGACGGTAAACAAATGAGTTTTATGATCAGTCACAAAGACTCTTGAATTATTAGTCTAACAAATGACATTACTTACTTTATAGTAAGTTGTAAGAAATGGCCATTGTTTGGTTTGTTAAGTGGATTGGTTAATACACAGTTCAGATATGATTGGCTGATTTCCTTTATTCATTATTTCTTTCTTACACCATTCATTTATAATTTTACAAGAAAAAGAAAAGCCATTGTATGTTGCCTTCATAAAAACTACTTAGCATCATCGTCCAGTGTTATTGGTGCAGATTGTTTCGTCTGAAGAGATTCAGAGCCAGTCTAGGAATTGTTCACATTTCATTTAGATCAGTGCAGCTTTGGCAGCGCTTTAGAAAATAATGCATCCCCATTCCAGCTCTTCACTGATTCACAGCTACTGCTCTGCATTATAGAGCACAACAGAAACCATCAGAATAGATAATAGACCATGAAAATATTCTTTCATCTTAATGTGAACGCAGGAAAACGTACAAGAGTGTGATTTTCTCTAATGTTCCTGTGATACTTATGTTAGAAATAGACCTATGAATCATAGGGTATATCAGTCAGGGACAAAAACAGCTGCTTCTGAGAAACAAACTGCATCGGAAATGTGAACCAAAACAGGATGCCGCAAAGGATAGGTTAGACAAAATGTACACAATTTAGCTGTCAAAGCAAGCTGAAATAAAAGTATATTCTTTTCACGCAACATATATCATTGTCAACAACAGTTCCTACTAGGATCAAGCATACTGAACATAAGTCAACAAACAAAACACACTGAAATATGCTAGAACAAATGTAATTAATCTCATTTCTTGTTTGAGCTGCATGACAAACATAATTGCACTAAAAGAGAAAAACGCAGTGTGAATTTTAAATGCTCTGCAGTTAAATGTCTTATGCATTACAAACACTATCTATCTATCTGTCTATCTATCGTTTTCGAAGTTCAGATTTCATTGCTTTCTTCAGTTCTTCTGAACAAACAGCTACTCAAAACCTCTCACATTAGGGTGTCTGCTATGATCTCGGCTCCCTGGAATACTCTTGGTATTTGGTCAAACGCTCGTCACCATAATTAACAGCAAAAATCCCACTCATGCTACAAAAATAATATATTTCTGGTTTCCAGCAACGAGATACTTCATTATTAAGGAAAGGCTTCAGTCTGATCAGACACATTTTTCTTTTCCCTGTCAGTGCTTTGGCTCTTGCTAATTGATACCCCGTTGAGACTAAGTGCCTAAAAAGGTCAGCCTTTTCTTTCTGTGGACAAATTGTCCAATCCATCCACAAAGGTCAAACTACCTAGCTAGAATCTCAGCTTGAATGTTTTTAACTGAAACTTGACATGAAGAATATCTTTGCGTGTTCGTTTTCCTTGTCATTTCACAATCATACGCCTGCCCCAAATAATTATGTGGATGTACTTGCATCTGCAGTTCAATTTGGAGGCAGAAAACTCTAGCGATAAAAGTGTAATTGTTGGTTGTCTCCTGTCTGTTTCATCTGAAGCAATTTAAAACAAAAAAAAACATAAAAATAATAAATCAGAAACGAAATAATTGAACAGTGCTGCTCCTCTCCTTTATAATGAGTTTAAGACATCAAAATCCATAATAATTATATGCCATCAGATCAGACCTCTCTAAAACTCTGAACAGCCAGCTGCTTGCCACATCTGTCCATCCCAAACTGTCAACAATTACTCCCCAGGAAGGTAGGAGTACAGTTGAGTAATTATCAGCATCTTTTTTTAGTCGTGAACACAGTTTCTCACACAATCACTCTAATCCTGAGGTTAATTAATAAACGGCTTCATCTGCTTTGATCAGCAGAGAGGTGAGGATTGAAAATGAGTGTTCATACACTTAAGAATGTTTTCTGCTACAGGGGGTCTGTTTCCATGGAGAATAATGAACTCACATACACCTTTTAACTGGTGAGTCTTGTGCTTACTAAGTCGCACTGTGACTATTTGTCAACCAAATTACATTGGGGGGAAAAAACTCAACAAAAAGAAACTTTGAATAGAATGAAACCATGCAGAGGCAGTTAAAAACCTTCATATGAGACATCAACTTTCAAAGACTTGCCTGTGTTGTGCTGAAGAAAAACTACAAGCTACTACACCTTTAGAACCACAGTCACTCTACCTTTTAAAAAAGACAAATGTCAGCTACACTACAAATGGCACCCGGTGTGGTCTGAGAAATAGTATATAATTATGTTAATGAAGCTAATAAAAGGAACCAATGTTTTTTTTTTTTCGTTGTTCTTGTTTTTTTGCTACATTGCCACAGCAGCAAAATATGGTCAATAGCCCTGTTTTAAAGTGCTAAATATGGTTAATAGTGCACAATTTGGTCATTAACAAGAGTGATAAGCACATTTCCCACATTCTTTAAAGGGATAGCTTACCCAAAAATTAAATGTCATCATTTACTCCCCCTCATGTCATTCCAAACCTGCATGACCGACTTTCTTCTGCAGAACATAAAGGAGATATTTCAAAAAATATCTTCATTTTGTCCATACAATGAAAGTCAATGGGATCCAGTGTTGTTTGGGTTGAATGTATAGACATCTTATGAACTTTGTGTTTTCATTTTTGGGTGAACTATCACTTTAAATCTTCAGAACATTTTCAATAAGCCTGAGCTGTGTGAATTAAACCACACTGGACAACAAGTTGTCCATCACGTTATACAGTGCTGCAGTGTGCATATGTGTGTCTCGTGTGTTGCCATTTTCACGTCAGAATTCGGTAACTCACAGAGATGGAGTTGGTGTGTCATCTAAATTTTTTTACATCTATCCAGCTACAACCAGTCTTTCTGCTAAAGCTGTTGCCATCAGTCTGTGCATTACTGTAAAGCTCTAATTGTTAATTAAAAGTTGACAGATGAACTCGCGCCTTGATTGAAGTTGTTTATTAAATAACGTTGTATCAACTGTGATAAGACTTTTCTGTTGTTATGAACATTGCCATCTTTGATATCTTCTTTAGTTACTGTCACTACGCTTACAGACGTTATTTTCTATCACAAAGTGTTACTTGGCTTTGGAAGTTGTTCATATTTCTGTTATAAACATATAAACTGTTGTACAGTTCAATTCAAATCTGTTCGTATCAGTAAATCAGTGAATACAGTTGTCAATCCCAAACAGTTAATGTAGTTAAAAAATTACTTTTAAAAAGCAGAAGTACACAAAAAAGCTACTCAATTACAGTAATGCAAGTAAATGTAATTCATTACTTTCCACCTCTGGTAATAAGTTACTCCCCACTGGTCTTTGCACAAAATTGGTATTCATCCCAAAACAAATTGTAACAACAATATCTAAACAACACAGAAACTTTCACTCTAAAAGTACAAAGACATTCCTCTCCGAGCAGTAATTACCATCAGCATAATTTATTATGCCACATTACAATGCAATTAGGCTGAATTCTAAAGAGGAGGTGGAGAATTCTCACAACCCATCAAGGTCTTGCACTGTGAATGTTTCTCGCACGTTTGTGAGTCAATACAGAAGAGCAGTAGTGTGTAACTTTTTTTTTTTTTCTTTTTTTTTTTTCACAGAGTGGGTTGTATTTGTTGCTAAGAATGTTAATGTGAATCGTCTAACAAGCCTGTCGTTGCCGGGGTGTGCGGTGCGTGTCAGGCCAGCCAGCAGAGGTTAACATAGCTTGGCTAATGAACCTCAACCAACATTAGCGCAAATGAAGGGGCAGATTCTATCGAATTCATGATGGAGTTATTGAACGGCACACAGTGGCAGAACGTCATGTCTGAGAGACTCGAGCAGTCAGGGTAAATTGAACTGATGTCACATCTACTCTGAAAACAGAACACCAAACTTGTGGAAAGCCAAAGAGGCAATATTATGGTTTGCAGAATTTTTCCACTTATGTGGAACATTGATTATGGCAGACATTACTGGACATTAGAGAACAACATTTGTACAGCAGTAGGCAAAACACTGAGAGAGCAGAACTGCTCATGTCCCATTATTGACTCCTGATCTAGCATTACCAATTCACATATTTCAACCTGTTCAACACAATTGATTACAGAAATGTATTCTACATTTCAACTGCATTTTATCCACTTATAACACTAACAAAACTTAAATGTGGGCTTCATATGTAATTATGAACTTCTTTTTTAAAGTGACTAGCAAATCAGGCTGGCTACTGAAATGTCATTCCTGTTTTAATTATGATTCACAACTTGATTTGATTCTGATTCATAGAGAGAGAGAGAGAGAGAGAGAGAGAGAGAGAGAGAGAGAGAGAGAGAGAGAGAGAGAGGTTCCATTTTGGTGTCCACATGTAATTAAATTTACAAAAGTCATTTTACACACAAACATACTGTATACAGTACAGTGCCATGAAAAGGTTATTGTTCCCTTCCTGTTTTTAAATATTTTTGCCAACGTCACTCTTAAAAGATTCAGATCATCAAACAAATAGTAATATTACACAAAGATAATGCAAGTAAATACTAAATGCAGTCTTTAATTGATGATTTCATTTATTATGGGAAAAAAAACGACCTGGCCCTACGTGAAAAATTAATATCCTACCGGCCTACAAAGTTTCTCCAAGAGTGCAACGACGACTCATCCAGGAGGTCATAAAAGAACCTAGAAAAACATCTAAAGAACTGCAGGCCTCACTTGCCTCAATTAAGGTCAGTGTTGATGATTCAACAATAAGAAAGAGACTGGGCAAAAACAGCATCCATGGGAGAGTTCCAAAGCAAAAGCCATGGCTGACCAAAAAGAACACAAAGGCTCGTCTCACATTTGCCAAAAAAATATCTTGATTATCCCCAAGACTTTTGGGCAAATATTCTGTGGACTGATGAGACAAAAGTTTTACTTTTTGGATGGTGTGTGTCCCGTTAAATCCAATTGAGATGCTGTGGCATGACCTGTGGCACAGTCCATCCATGCTTGAAAACCCTCCAATGTGGCTGAATTAAAACAATTCTAAAAAGAAGAGTGGGCCAAAATTCCTCCACAGCGATATGAAAGACTCATTTCCAGTTATCCCAAACACTTGATTGCAGTTGTTGCTGCAAAGGGTGGCATAACCAGTTATTAGATTTAGGGGGCAATTACTTTTTCACGTAGTGCCAGGCAGGTTTGGACAGCTTTTTTTCCTTAATAAATGAAATCATTATTTCAAAACTGTCAACATTTCAAAACATTTTGTATTTACTTGCATTATCTTTGTGTAATATTAAAATTAGTTTGATGATCTGAATCTTTTAAGAGTGACAAATACGAAAAAAGAAAAAAACACCGGGAAGGGGGCAAAAACCTTCTCACGGCACTGAATACATACAAATACATACATACATTTTTCATATATATAGTCTTTTTTGGCAAAAGCAGATAACTCCATATTTCAGTTACATTTTTAGTGACTTTAGCTTATTCACAGTACCCCCCAGAGTTAGATAAGTCCATACATACCTTTTTCATTTCTGTGCGTTCTGTAAGTGTTATTTGACGCACCCACCGCTAGCCTAGCTTAGCACAAAGACTGGATGTAAATGGATAATGGTAGCATAGTAATCCCAATAAGTGACAAAATAATGCAAACATTTTCCTATTTACATGTTGTGATCTGTATAGTCACAGCGTGTACAAATAACAAGGCTATATGAGACAGAGACCATTTTTAATCGTATAAATACTGGGAACTATATTCTCACTAGGCGTAGGAGCACAGCTAACGTTACTTGGGCGGAGTGATTAGCGCAGCACCCGAGACGCGCCGTGGTGAGGAGCAGAGAGTTCGCTCAGAGTTGGAGTAATAGAGTCAGCAATTACTAGATAGTAAATTTATAGTGTACAATCATGGGTGTTCGCTGTATTGTAAAAAGCTGCGACAATAAACAGGGGAGACCAGGTAATACTATGATGTTTCATAGAATTCCAACCAAAAACGCTGACCTGATGAATCGATGGCTACTTGTTCTGGGTATAGTTCCAAAAACAAATGTAAACACCATCACAAAGTATTTTGTTTGCTCTGAACATTTTACTGTAGACGACTATTTTGAAAAAATGCAAGTTGCCACACGGACCATGAAACGTGTGCTAAAGGATACAGCCATCCCATCGATAATAAAGACAGGACAAATTGGATCACCTGTTGCTGCGGTAAGTGTTCCGTTATGTTTTGAGATGACTAACATTAGCCATACTGTAACAGTGCCATGCTAATGTAATATAACCTTAGTAGTGACACTATTACGTGAATAGGGGCTCCGTGTATCCCCTTTATTGTTGTTATTATTGTGTTGTCATGAACACACTGTATCGCTCAATAACAAATGAACGGCGCTAAATGTAACTCTCAGGACTAATACATTCAACTTGCTAATGAATTGGAGGGGGATGGGCAGTTTTCTTTTTGAGAAAATGTTTGTGAAATAGTAGGCTAACGTTACTGTCTGTGGGTTCATTGTGCAAAAACTATTTGCCTTTTGCTATTACTTTCCCCATATTCCTGGCTATTGTAATGCAATTATCTAACATTACTGTATTATATGCTGTTGAATATATTTGGTCAGCTGTAATAAATTGCATTTCAAAATATATCAATTCCTGTAATAATTCTTTATACATTTTCTGTGATAATTATCAATCAGGATGAGATGAGTGTTCTACAGCACTTTGTAACTCCTCGTCTGTGTAGTCTGGCTCAAAACTATATGGTTCTGGATCTTGGTTTGATACACAGTACAATTCCTCAAAGTCAGCCACGATCACGAGTCACGTCTAGCTAGTTAGTCACGTTTGTTTTGTTTACGGAACCATCAACAGGGCGTCTCGTGTGCTGCGCTAATCACTCCGCCCAAGTAGCCACTCTGCCCCCAAGTAACGTTAGCTGTGCTCCTACGCCTAGTGAGAATATAGTTCCCAGTATTTATACGATTAAAAATGGTCTCTGTCTCATATAGCCTTGTTATTTGTACACGCTGTGACTATACAGATCACAACATGTAAATAGGAAAATGTTTGCATTATTTTGTCACTTATTGGGATTACTATGCTACCATTATCCATTTACATCCAGTCTTTGTGCTAAGCTAGGCTAGCGGTGGGTGCATCAAATAACACTTACAGAACGCACAGAAATGAAAAAGGTATGTATGGACTTATCTAACTCTGGGGGATACTGTGAATAAGCTAAAGTCCCAAAAAGTCGGAGTGTTCCTTTAAGGCTTTTTTGACAAAATGTGTTTAGGGTTCAGTCTTTTAATGTCTGCTAATGATTCTTATTCTAAATATGCCTTTTTTAGTATGAACTACCTTTGCACTGAATGACATTCTAGTGGGTGTCTTCTGTAAATCAGAAAAAAAAAGTATGATAACCATTATTAAAAATAATTAATTAAAATAAATTAAACAGGACACATTCTAATTTAAAAAAAAGAATAGGCTTAAACTTTATTAAACTTGTATTGTTTTGATGCTTAAAAACCCCTTTTTGTCTTTGACCTATATATGATCAGTGTTCATCAATCAATACTTTAACCCAGCACTATAGCAAATTCATTGTTACTCAGAATAATGCATGCACTGAATATAATTATTGAAAATTAAATACTGTTGCTATGGCTTAAACTCTCATTTACATTCCTGAGTGAATCCATTACAGCCCATTTTCTGTTACCAATCCTGAGGAGCTACATCACATAAGCAAAAGACAGCTGACGTTAGCAATGAGCTGATGAAGTCTTTGATATACACTTTTAACACGACAAAAATTCAGCATTGAAAAATTCTCTTTTAAGCTGATTTTTCAGAACGGTGAGGATCAAAGTGAGACAAGCTTCATGTTCATTGTAATTAGTGGAGCTCTCCATCACCTGTGACTAATGAAACAGCCCTTAAAGGAGGGCAAAGCACGGGACTAATTTCGTGGGCGGCCGACTATGACCCCGTAACTGCTTCACTCGCTGTGAAATAAGAAGCAGATCCCATAAAACTAAGGCGTTCTTTTTGCCTGGCTGAAGTAATGTGAGGTGGTTTGCCTCTGTAATCGGAAATGTGACCTTTTGTGCCCTTCAGTTTTTCTCTCCTTAAAATAATTTGTTGGGTTTTGGATACCCATGCAGCATGTAGTTATTATTCTCAAAGACAGATGCTCTAGAAGGTTTTCTTCAGCCTGCTATTGTGAAAGGTACACTTTAGCATGTATTTTAAAAAGTATTTATTAATTATTAATACAGTTAAAGAATATACTTATGTGCAAACTGAATGTAATGTTTTCAGACAATTAAATTAAAATGAAAATGTTTTATAATTTAAATTAATATGAAATCCAATTAACTTTAGAGTGCTTTTTGGCCCACTTAAAGGGATAGTTCACCCAAAATTGAAAATTACCCCATAATTTATTCACCCTCAAGCCGACTTTTTTCTTTCAGACAAATACATATTGACAAATGTCCTGGCTCTTCCAAGCTTAATAATGGCAGTGAATGGGGGATGAGATTTTGAAGTCCAAAAAAGTGCATCCATTTAAAACTTTAGAAACCGTAATCTCTAGTTTATGTACTGCCAAGTGTACTAACAAAAGTATTTATGGCAACCTAAAATACACTTGAATAATTTCTATTGAAATTTGTTTTTCATTTAAATATATTTGTAATTTAATATTTGTAATGATGCGGTTTCAAATTTAGTGTTTTTAAAATTCATTTAACACTACTGTTACAATTGTAATCAGTTACTTTACACATGCTTAAGTAAGTTAAATCAACAAAATAAGTGCAGTTTTTAAAAGTGTACAGTTATATTATCTGTAAGTACAGTTTTTTTTAATATATACTGGACTTTTAAGATTCGAAGTACACTACAGGTGCACAGTCAGTACAATTAGATGTACCTGTACCTCTTTTATACAGGATTTTTTTTCATTAAAATTTTCATTGCAAGTCAATACATGTAAAGCTCAAACTGTCACATCAGAATATACATACTACAGGCTCAAACATCATTAACTCACAACAACAACTGACTAGCTGTTATTAAAGTGTTCTAAATTTCTCAAATTAAATCTGTTTTCCACACAGATGTGGCCGTGTTTTGCCAAAACATTCAGAGAATTTTGCATAAAAAAAAGAAAGAAGAAATTAATGGACAGATGATGTAGGACAAGTCAGAGTAAGTGGTGCATGCTTTCATCACATGTAAATGAGAAGATGAAGAGCCTCCTCGAGCAGAACAAACTAGGACAGTCTCAAAACTCATTCAAAGAGGGCCACTTACTTATGCAAGCTGCACTACGATAAAAGCTTCCACGAGAGCACCAGATGCATCAAAAGATGCCAGAAGATTTGATGTGCGGGGCTGAAGAGGCCAGAGGAACACGGAACGAGATTAACCTGATACGAGGAATAAAAGTTGGAAAAATAAATGGCTGGAAAAGTGTTTCGAGGCACACTTATTATGTGATTAATTATCCTACTACACCAATTAATTATTCTTCTTCCTTCTCGTCTTTTTTTTTTTCAACAAAAAAAAAACACCCCCCCCAAAAAAAAAAAGAAATACTTAATTTAACCTTCAAAATACTTGTTCGGTTGCACACAGCACGTTACCGCAAGACTTACTGCTATTTATGCATGTTAATTATTTGAGCTGACACCCCCCCGGCAGTAAGCCACTGCTAATATTACGATCAGCTGATGCTAATTTAAATCCAACCCCCACCTCTCACCCAAACCCCCTACCAATCCAACACATGTACCTACCCTAACCTAATTAAAAAATAAATAAAAAACCAAAACATCCGTCAACGGCAGTTCATTTAAAAAAAAAAAAAAAAGGAAAATCAAAATAGTTTCATTGGAAATCAGCAAGGATGCTAATGAAATCAATCTCATGGGGAAAGTAATTGGAAGGTTCTGGAAGGCAGCGGGTGACTGTCCATGACCAAAGAGCGCCCCCATAAAGTAGACTCTGTTCTCATGCTGCCCGTTTACCATATATACATTTTTACTGGAGCCCACTTTATGTCGAAGAGCAACATATGATCCTCATGCTTTATTATATCTCTGAGGTACAAATTTCTGAATATCTTATTCAAGCAACTGCAGGATTCGAATACCCTCCTATTCACAGGAGAGAAAAGCTTCACAACAGCTCTACATTCTGCCGGCGGGCGAAGCCAGAAGCTGCTTTACAAACAGGCAGCATGTTTAATATTCATCGCTCTTGGGAAGCTCTGGGAAAAGATCAAGTGAAATGTCAAAGGGTAATGAATGCCCCAAACAGGACTACAAAGAGGTGTGGAGTCTCAGGGAACTTTTGCATATACCTCCAACTTTATGGAGTCTGACTTTCTGTTTTGGTCATGATGAGGAAATAAATCCAAGAATGGTCTAGCCTTGAGTTGATGGATCAATGAAATGTTTCTATTTTATACATAAGCCTTGTGAAAGTGGTGCAGGTGATCAAATTGTTCTATGAAGTGCTATATAAAACGAATCAGGACTTTATTTCATCAGGTGTGAGCAAACATTTTCTAACTTAATACTAAAAAAATAAGAAAGCTCTTAAGAAACAAAAAAAAATATATCAAACAACAAATAACAAACCATTCTCAAAAGCATCATAAAACATAAAATGCTCAATATCTTTATGTCCCCTGGCAATAATGCTTAATAGGGCCATTATTGTATGTCAGTGTGCATCTAAGAAACTAAGGCTGATGATACACTGGGCAACTTTTTGAGCAATGCTGCTTGGGCACTTTCCCATTGAGAATGGGTAACAAATGTTTATCTAGATACTTTAGATAGGTCGTGGGCCCTGTCTCTCTTCTGGTTGCCCAATGACGGCAACATTGCTCAAAAAGTTGCCCCATGTATCATTAGCTTAACACATAGCCAATAGGAAAAAAAAACTGCTATCAGGTTCATAGGGTGTTCTGACTGGGGTGTTTTGTTTCAAAACCCTGAGAATGAGCTATAGTAACAGTGATGCTTATCTTAGCAAAAAACACCAATAGCCTAATTATCTGGCAAAAACAGAAACACCAAAACATAGTTCACATGGAAAGACTTTAAAGACTAGCAAGCAGGTCAGCAAAGGTCAACATCAGACTCCTCTGTGGCTTATTTCTGTAAGAGAATTCTAGACTTCAAGACACAAGAACATTCTGGAAAAAGGAAAAATTCTGTCATTATTTACTTATTGTCAAGTTGGAACTCAGTGGTCACTTTCTCAGTGGTCATTTTTTCTTTTGTTTGTCCACAATGAAGAACACTGGGGTCAAATTTTCTTTAAAAGAAAAAAAGTCAATTAAGTTCGGAACAACATGAGGGTGAGAAAATGACAGATTTTTCATTTGGAGGTGAACTACTGCTTTAAGCCTAAATGTTTTTTTCAGGATTTGTTTTGTTTTTAAGAGTAATTAAAGATCACGTGTCGACTAATTGTCTAACAATCAACTAGTCGACTAGGTTTGTGATTCTCAACAAGGTGTACCTCCTACCTCCTATGCATTTTTATGCATAAATCTTTCTAAAAAATAAAAATAGAAGCCATGTTGATGTAAAAGTAATGTAAACAGTTATCTAGCCTTATGTCTGACTTGCAATGTCATGCCACGTGTAGAGCATCATTTAGTACACCCAGAGCACCAGAAGCCCCTACAGTGAGTCACTCCAATGACAGGGTTTAACCTAGAAACCCTAAAGAGACAAAAGAGTCAGGCAGCTCAAAACAGCACAGACAGAGAACATAACACAGAACAAAGATGAATTGAAGCATTCTGACCATGGAGGACATTGTTATGTAGTCATCTTAGTTAACCTGTGTGTATGAATTCCTCTGTGAATACATGCTTAACATGGTTGTAGGACAAAAGGTTTTCGTCTATATCTGTCCTTGTTAAGTCCACCTGGAATCAATACCCCTCTGTTCGTCTTGAATGGGCAATAACAACAATTTTTCAAGCTTTTCTGCACAGGTTAGAGAATTCCTCAGGTGAATGGAGAGACACGTGAATCATCAGAAAGAACTGGTAATGGGAGAGGAGAGGAGAGGGGGGAGGGGAGGGGAGGGGAGGGGAGGGGAGGGGAGGGGAGGGGAGGGGAGGGAGATGAGATGAGATGAAAGTGGACGAGAGGAGAAGAGATCGAAGGAGACGAGAGGAAGAAGAGATGGAAGGAGATGAGAGAAGATCGAAGAAGAAGAGATGGAAGGAGATGAGAAGATAAGAGATGAAAGGAGACAAGAGGAGAAGAGACAGAAGCAGATTGAAGGAAATAAGAACATAAAGAGAAGAGACAGAATGAGACAAGAAAAGATTGAAGAAGAGATCGAAGAAGACAATAAGAGATGAAGGAGATAAGAAGAGACCAAAGGAGATTTAAGGAGATAAGAAAAAAGGGGAGAGACTGAAAGAGATAAGAGATCATAAGAGTCGATAAGAGTATGAAGGAGACAAGAAGAAACAAGATTGAAGAAGACGGGAGGAGAAGAGACCAAAGGAGACAAGAGGAGATTTAAGAAAAAAAAGGAGACAAGTAGTGATCAAAGGAAAGAAAAAAAGGAGAAGAAAAGAGATCAAAGGAGAAGAGAAGAGATCAAAGGAGACGAGAAGAGATCGAAGCAGACGAAAAGAGACTGAAGGAGAAGAGATTGGAAAAAGTGAGAGGAGAGGAGAGGAGAGGAGAGGAGAGGAGAGGAGAGGAGAGCATATCACAATACAGTATAAAAAATAATATTAAAGGAGAGGAGAGGGTGATGGCAGTCACATCAGAAGAACGTTTGGCAGATTGTGAGGATTTAAGGATTTCAGAGGAAGGATTGCAAACTGTGTGTGGGGATCTGTGAGGAGACCGAGACCAGATGGTTGTGATTCTGGCACAATTATCCCCCTCTATTGTTACTGATCTCCATCATTCTGTCTCTCCCCGCTCATCTCTGCCTCTGCCAACAGCCCAGAGTCACTTAATGGAAAAATCTTTAAAGTGACTTAAAAAATGTTAAAGGTTGAACTGCACGTGAGTGTGTGTGTGTGTGTGTGTGTGTGTGTGTGTGTGTGTGTGTGTGTGTGTGTGTGTGTGTGTGAGTGAGTGAGTACGTATGACCTTTAAACTATTAATATCCATTAGTGGCAATACAACAAAAGGAATGTGTGAATGTGTGTCATTTACTATGCATTTATATTTGCTGCTCTAAAAAAAATTAAGCATTTAAATACGAAACAGCAATGTGACATATTCAAAGTGAAACAGAGCAAGTCCCATCGGGAATTGAGTAGATCGCAACATGCTGTGATATTATTGGTTAATATTATTTTTCCCCACCCACACAGTCTTGATTACACAAGCAGAAATGCAATTTCACAGGCAGAAAAAGTTATTGCATTTCCATGAAACAATTCACTACAAACAAGTTTATCTGGAATAAAGTGCACTGATGAATCACCCTCAGTAAGACCTGGGACTTTTATTAAAAACTAGATAGTGTCAATTTTGATTAAATGATGACTTACAGAGCTATCAGCACAATGATGCAAGCACAAGCAGATGGCCATACGCAGACCCTACTAAACCTGAGAGACATCGCGTTTCCTCTGAAAAGATTTTCCCAGCATTGACATTTGTTGCTCCTGTGAGGGATGGGCCTAAGCACAGAAACATCAAGAAACATGCTGAAGTGAAAGGGTCCAATGCTAGTAGAGACGGTACCTCTGTGTCGCCTGCAGATTCCAGTTCCTCTGGGGAGTTTGTGTGCCCTCTCGTTACCGCCTTTAATGTCATCATCTACTTTTACAGCTGCCATCATCTTGTGTTATTTTCCGTTTTTCAGGTAAAGCAGACATCATTTCAGTGTTTTCATTCAGAGAGTAACCTTCTAGCATCCAGCGCCGTTGTTCCCAAGAGCTTTGATGAAATATCACAATAACACATAACAAAAACACAAACGGCAACATGATAATTGTAAACATAAACATTCAATCATCAGCAGAAGCCAAAGTAAAAATAAAAAAAGACAACGACAACGTTAATTTCTCCATCAAACATAAAATATAAGTGTGCTGTTTGAAGTGCTGTGGTTTAGAGGAACCTGAGGCAGTTTATTGTAATTATTTAACACTTAGGCCCACCAGACAGAAGCCGACAATGTATTTTTCATGTTTTCACGACAAATTACGCTGTAGACTCGGTGGATAAAAAAAAAAAAGACACAGAAAGCTTCATTTATTTCAGTATCTTTTCTTTCCTTTTGTTACGGCTTAATTCAACATGTTTATTCTTCAAAGTCAAATTAATTATTTGGGGGGGGGGGGTTGTATCTAAAAGCAAAGTGTACTTTGAATTTTTGGTATCTACCTCTTGTTGGTGCCTTTTCTCCATCAAGTCACAATGAGAATAATAACAGACTTAATAATATCCACCTTTTAGGGCAAATAAACAAGTTTTGCTGCAAAGTATCATATTTCACTGTGGTATAATGTATAATATACAAATATACAGTGAGAATTGTTTCTTCACAAGCCATACAAAATCTTGGGCCCAAAAATTCTTATTCAAAATGTTTGTTGGCATGCAGCATCCTGCTTTCCCTCAGCCAATTTTACACTTCACACTTTTGCTGACTCGCTTTCACGCCCCAGCAATCAAAGCCAAAGTTCAAAACAGCACATGTCCAGCATGTCTGACGCAGCTATAGGAATGACACAGCTTGTCTCGTCCAACTGGCCAGAAAACAGAGCCCAAGAGAAAAGGCGAGAGCTTTTGAGTGTTTTAGAGAAGCCTGTGCCAAGGAAACTGCAAGTCCTTCCGAAGGCCAAAACCTTCCTATCTACACCTGATCTCCAAAGACTGCTCATATAAGTGATGGAAAAATCTCAATCTTCTAGAAATAGCACAAAATATTCAGTTCCAGCTCTAAAATCTGATGCAATGAGCCACAGTCAAACACCTGTGATGATTCAGTACATC
Source organism: Cyprinus carpio (assembly GCF_018340385.1). Lineage (NCBI taxonomy): Eukaryota > Metazoa > Chordata > Actinopteri > Cypriniformes > Cyprinidae > Cyprinus > Cyprinus carpio. The sequence goes on along the minus strand of NC_056606.1, from coordinate 18,549,708 downwards.
AACTAATTTCTACATTAAATACAAATCAACAAATGCATAAAAGCATTCAAACACATGGCCTTGGGTAGTTTTCAATGACAAGTTGGGTGCTAAGACAAAGTGCCTTCTCCTTCTTGCTGAGATAATTATCACAAGCCCAACATAAATAAAACATTACAAGAAATACAATAAAAAATAGTTCAAGAATCAAAAATTACAAGAAAAGAACAGTAAATGCAAAAAGACTTAAGGCAATCCTGTGTCATAAAGCACTGCAGTAAAGTCAACCGCTGGGGTTTGCCCTGTAGCATTAAGAGCTCTGGGGAAATCTCAGTGTATTTGACAGCTAAACAATCCCCTCCTCTCTCATCTTACAGAGCAGATTTACAGGCACAATCTTACTCCGAATATACTTATTAAAACTAAAAACATATAGAGTAATATAAACTCTTTAAACTCTTCTTTTATTCATGAACGGTTCTAAAATAATTATTAAAAATCTGTAGCCCAATTCACAAAGCAATGACTCTTATGGGTCAGTTCTTTTCAGTGAATAAAAAGTAAATGTATTAGCAGCTTACATATGCAAGAAAAATGGGCATTATAACTGAAATACAACCAAATGAGTCATAATCATATCAAAAACAAATCAGGATGTTGTGAAGCAGAATCTAATCAAATCTGGAAGCCCGGAATGATAATCAAATGTCAAAATGGCTAAAACAATTTCAAATCTCATGTAAAACATGGTTTTCTTGAATTGTTATGGATTTTCATGGGCGAAATCTAGTCATGTTAATAGGAATCCAGACGATCTGAAATTTTTCTTAAGAGCGAAATACTTCCCAACGCAGATTTCGCAATGAGTTCAAGTTAGTCACACAGATTTGCCACATTGAATAAAAGAAAGAGATTCTGTGTGAGCTGTGCTACTATTTCCACAAGATAATGTACTTTTTTTTTTTACCTGCACAATTTCATGCTGCCACACTAGACTTTGAGCACCCAAAATTTTTATCGACACAGCATTGGTCGTAATGTGATATCACACTCTGTGGTGTCTTTTTTCCCAAAAACATACAACAAAATACAGAATGTAAAAATATCTACTCCACTTTACCACAACACTGCAATCCAGCAGATTTAAAGTTTACTTTAACTAATAAAAACAAACCACATCACGATATACAAAACCATTAAACACACACGTCTTCACGAGATACAAATTCACTGGTCAGAGACATACGTATGAACGAAAGTCAATGGAGCAAAAAGCATGGTGTGACCAGCCCTTAAAACTTTCCAACGCTGTCAAAGCCATGGCTTCATAGTTCAAATTTGGGTCACATCATTTTGTGACCCCGTTCCCCATTACCCTTCCATTTTCCACTACTGAATCAATAAAAGTGTAGAAAAAATACAACTTAAAAGAAAACTAACCCATTAATCCAACCCTCCTATCTCAGAAGAAGTCATGAGTGTGTGAGTGTTTGGTGTGGAAGAGAAATTGTGTGGCTAATGAAAATCCTGCCCTATAATTCAGAGATGAAGACATTCTCTCTGGCAATCAAAAATGAGGCATTCAGGGCAGATGGGTTCAAGAAAGAGCTGTATAGCACCGTCAGTGCAGAGTCAATGCTTCGTCCCAGCGCTCCTCTTCAAACACACAGCAAGTCAATGTGCAGCACGGTCCCGTAAAGACAGATTAGAAAAGTACAAATTACATGGGAGGGGTAATGCAAAGATCAACGAGTACTAGAAGCCCTGAATGACATGTGATTCTCAAAGACATTTGTCTGTCAATGATTTCAAAAAAAGCATACAGTATGTCTGAACCCTTCTGTCACGTCAAATTGCTTCACATTTAAATGTCTTGACAGGTTCTGCAATTCCACGGGGACAAGCAAGGCTATCTGTTGTAAGTCTATGGCACTGCCCAGTGGCAAAAAAACTGAGAGTGAGGGTGAGTTTGACAACTTGAGCTTTAACCATATGTTTTTTATGAAGCATTTTTTTCCATCGTAATGCACATTTTTCCCAGTCAACACATGGACGGATGCTTTCTTCTCACATCAGCTCTCTTTGGCACAGGAGATGTTTTCCCTTCAGCTTGACCCGTGACAACTGACAAGCTAAATTAAATGTTGTCTCCACTCTTTTTCTCACCTATGCCAACATTCATACTCTTTCACTGCCCTAAAAGCCAGGAGTAAGCATGTGAGCACACACTCATGGGTCCCTAGTGTCCTTTTGCTATCTGGCATTAAAGACCCATCACAGCAGCGTGTCATATATCCTTGTATGCCCTCTGCAGAAGCTGTAACTCTATCACTGGCTTCTGTCTCTTGGACCCTCTGGACACAAGCGGTATTAAAATTACAGAGATCTTCTGAGGGACCCTGGGTTTGTCCTACTTACATCACAGACAACTGGAGGAAACCTCACTGCGGTCCAAAACAACCTTGCCATGGGCTCAAGTCCCATGCATCTGCCTCAGAGACTAAGCTGTGACCTTCTCATTTTAGTCCTGGACCACATTTTTATGTTTGTAAAAAAAAAAAAGGAACAGATGAAAACCCCCATAGTAAAGTTACAACAGAGATCTTTTTAATATCTCAACTGCTTCTCCTAGATTGAAATGAGAGCTGATTCACATGTTTACAAGAATAGTTCACCCAAATAATTAAATTCAACATTTACTCTATTTGATGTCATTTCATATGTGCATGATAGAATACAAAAGAATGTGTGTGACCCTGGACCACAAAACCAGTCTTATATATACACACACATACATACATACATAAATATACATTAGAGCTGGACAACAATTAACATTTTTAATGGCAATTAATTGCATGATGAATTATGAATAAATAAATAATGCACAGGCCGTATTGACTGCAAATATGAATAAATAAATAAATAAACTCCAGAACTGTCAATACAGTGGATAACAATAAACTAGACAACATGGGAAGCACACAGAATCCCTTATCTGAACAATGTTTCATTTATATCACTTTACTTCTCCCTACAAATTTAAGAGAAAAACTACAGACAAATTATAATTATTTTTATAATATTTAAAAGTGCCATAACACATGTGTTAAGTAGTATATTTTAATTAAAGTAAAACTGGAAAAAATAAATCAAAATATAATTTCTTAACAAAAAACACATTGAGCCTTAGCAAAAATGACATTGAGCAGTATTATTTTACAATTAGTGTTTTTGAAGATTAAGTGAGCACTAGATGACGGCAAAAGTAAATCTAAATATAATTTACTTATAAATCTAAATATAAAAAAATAAATAAATCATAATAAAAAAACAAAATAAAAAAATCTAACAAACCAAATATAATATAAATTTCATCACATCATATAATAACTGCTGTTAATAGTGTTCATCGTCTGTTTGATAACATCTTTAATTGATTTTTCCGTACATTTCTACCATATGTACATAACAGTTTAAACTTACAGTCACTATATTGTAAAAAGCGCTATACAAATAAACTTGAATTGAATTGAATTGTCATTATCCAGTATAGACCTATCTGGTATCTATTATTTAAAAACTGAACTCATATATCATACATCCCTAATTCAAAATGTGGCTTTAAATCAACTATAATTAAAACCTAGGCACATATGCAACACTACTAATGATTTTCACATGAACAGTAACTTCAATGGAATTCTTGAAGAGAGTAAGATGAAAAAAATCAGCTCAGGTCAATCCATTTTTGCAGCTAAGTGTCTATACTGGAAGAAAGTTCTAAGATCTGAAAGTAACCGTGTGCTTTTATAGTACTTATAAGGAAAAAATTTGATTTCTCATAACGACCTCTCTAAAAAAAACATAAATGATCACACTCCAACTCTCCTGAGATATAAAAGAGCAGCCTCTGAGAAATAAAAACTTCCACTGAGTCTAACAGGATACTTAAACTCCTTAAAGACCGTTTGCACCTCAAAAGAATTATTTTCTGTGATAATGGAGCAAAATAATGAGTGAGAGAAGACGGAAGAAGGTGTAAATCTTAATACGCTCAGCAAGGAATGTTTCTCAGCTCAATATGACACCGGGAGTGATGGCAGATATATGATAATGTCTTCACGGAGAGAAGATGCATGAAATGAAAGTCCAAAGCTGTGAACGATATTCTGATGGACTCTCAGGGTTTTATTTGTTGTTCAGAATGTTTTCACACCTTTAGTCCCATTTAAAGGAAACATGCAAGTACGGAATACCATCAGTCTTGTCTCCCTCTTTCCACTTCTGTTGTCGTCTTTACTTCCCAGATGATAATTTGCACCAGAGTCCCATTAGGGATACTTGAACACAGCAGTCCGTCTTTGCTATTTACCAAACCTGCTTCCATCATCCAGCGCACAGCAGAGGATGGAGCTGGACCATTAGCACTAGGACGAGGAACCCCAAGGACCAGAAATACAAACACACAACCACCACCACAACAACACAAACAATACACACAAACCACAAATAAAAACAAATACAGAGAAAACACATTTACTGCAAGCAATCAATCAGGAGCTGTAGGGGTTCAGGAGAATGCGGTACCAAGTTAAAACACCCTCCTCAAAAGTTTCCCAGCCAGAAAAGTCTTCCGATTAGCCAGAGTGTCAGAAATTCTCTTCTACCTGAAAAATGCATTTCAAAGCCAAAAATGATTTAGCTGAACTCACAACCTTCGCGCCCATAAAAGTACCTTAAAATGAACTTTCCTAAAAACTTCCAAAAAACTACAAATAACAAAAAAATAAAAAAAAACTAAAAAAATATAATCTAAAAAAAAATACATATAGAGCATTGCCTCTGATTTACAGTATAAAAGTGGTATGTGCTGGAAGGCCACCTACATTAGTCATGTCCTCTGGGACCTTGATCTTTAATTAGTGTAGATGGTGTTACATCATTCCGTACGCTTAGAGCATTAGACGGCGTTCATGTGAGGACCTCTGACGGAGAGCCTATTAATTATGTATTTATGCTTTATCAGGGCCTATGGGACGAACCTGGCTCCCTAGTTTTGTTGTCTAAAATGTTTATTTGTGCAAAAGCATTTAAGTTGTCTGAAAATGGCCCTCTTTTGTTTTCCTCTATAATAAATTCATTCCTTAAATGGAAGATAAACAACCACATACAGTCAAGGCTCATGATAGTGAATTCAGGGTAATGTATCATTTCATGCAGATTTTCTGCCGAGACCCTCCGAGACGCACAATAATTCATAGCATAGAGCATTTTATTCATTTTTTTTGTTGGAAATCGTTGATGCAAGTATAAACATTCAAAGTTACAACATATTCCTCTCCCGGTCCTTTGGAGAAATATCTTCAGTAGAGGAGTTAGAGGAGGTTTTAGCAGCCTAAAGGGAAATATTTCAGCAGCATGAAAATAAAAGTACCATTCTGCTGTATGTGAACTTCTGGAGAAATAATTTTCTTTCCATTTAACAGAGGTCAGCTGGACTCTGTGGTTGTCAATAAATATCGATGTTTCAGAATTACTGCACTCTTCATATCTCAACTGTCTTTGTTGTTTCTTCTGAATAACTATCAATACATGTAAAGTTGAATTACTGTTAATGTTCTCCCTGGGGAAAAAAATACCTGTTACCAAAATGCTGCAGAAGCCTTTTGTCTCACAAAAGAATCAAACTCTGCCTGTCAAAGTTGAGGCATGCCTGTCGACGACTCCTTAACCTCATTTCATCTTTCTCCAGCAAAATAAAAAGCAGCTTTCAAACAGGAAACGGAGCTTTCAGTCCTGAAAAGCTGTCAGGAAAGAACACATAGTTGCACCTTTAGTTCAGTCTCACCTGCTTTGCTGAACCTCAAGTGATGTTATTCAACACAGATGCATCATTTTCAAAATGCACTTAAGACTGGGTTCAGCCTACTGCCTACTTTTTAAAAAAAACTGTGCTCTCTAGATCGGTTTTGTGCTATCTGATCTGACTTCATGGCTTTTATGAGATTAGTGCACAGTCGTTCTTCAGTACAGACCATTAACAGAAAAGATAAAAAAAAAACAAAACTCACCTAATTTTTTTGTTTATCACCCCGTACTCTGCTCAAACCGCAGAGGACTGACAGGATCTTAACAGAATCTTGCTTTGGCTTCAGCATCCTGCATCACTTCATTCCTTCGCGGGACGTATCTGATATTAAAAGAATCTGGTTTCGTGTTTTTTGGCTCACTCGAAACAGGAGGAGTCAATTCACTCAAGCTGCACCATTAAAATATTTCCACTTTACAAAATCATCGCACCACACAAACTTAATCAGCCATTCAAAACGAACGTTTCAGAGCTGCTGATTGAATAAGAGTTCTCCTTTATTAAATCATGGCACCACAGCAATTGAGGCAGCCATTCAAAACGAGCTCTTCATAATGTACAGATGGCCTCGTTTACTGTGCTGAAAAGGCACGGCTGTACTGCACTCAACAGAAGTTGCTTGGTTGTTTTGAGGTAGTCCAGGGGTTTAGACGTGAGTCAAAGACAAACATTCAGACTGCTGAGTCTCAGACCACTTTTTTTGATTTCTGAGTGAAGGAATGATTCAATTTCAAGATTTAATAAAAGCCAGTCTCACAGGCTTTGCCAGATGCATCTTTATCTTCTTGATTTCGCAAGATAGAACGCGAGGGAACCAGTCTGCTAAAACATCTAAGGTTTATACAAGACTCCAACAAACAATTACGTCTATTTCAAGAGTTTGCCACAAAGACTTCTTGATTTCAGACTAGCAGGAAATAACTCATTGTTAGTGAAACATTTTGCATGCTTTACCAAGATCGGACCACTGCAGACGTCACCAAACACAAGATAACGAGGTTCCGCCAGTCACTCGAGTCTCCGGAGAGTAAACTTGGATGTTGGGCCTGCTTCAATAAGAACATTATTAGAGGTTCTTTATGGGAAATGCCTTAAGGCTTTCAAATCTGCCTCAAACAAAGAGAGACAACACAGAGATGCATGCTGAGAACAATTACTATAAGCTCCCGTGGCGACTACTTGCAGTTCCCATCAAAAGATGCAATCAAAGCATTCGGTTTACTAGCACAAAATAATGAAGAAGTATTAACCGTGCCTCACGGGGTTCAGATCACACAACACTCCCGACAGAAGCCTTCCTCTGCAGCAAAGCATCTTGCGTTGTGAAATTGGTCACTCTGAAGCACACCGTCAGCCTCTTATCGGAAATGTGACCACAAACCGATCCAGGGATTTGAAAAGTGAAGTTACAACAGCAGCTGTTAAGTATGCATTGTTACCCCAGAAAAACATACACAGAATTATCTAAAGGTAAGAGGACAGTAACCCCACCCTCAATCACTGTTGTGTAGTCAAAAGATTGATTTGCATTTAAATAAGCCAGGCTTATGCTTGTATTGTGGCACTCATCCGTGCTGTGGTAAACAGGCTCGCTATGTAATGCCACCAGACTCCAAGCTCCAAACCTGTCAATCCAGGTGTGCGATTGTCCATGGCAAAAACTTCTTGCAGACACAGAAACCCTTATAAGATCAAGCGTTTCATGTTCAACAACATAAATCAGAACAGAATTTATCAGGCCTGCTCAAGTCTATCTCTCAGAGTCTGTCAGCACGACAACCAAACAACTGCTTGCAATGCGACGCAAATATGTGGCATCGTCACATTGATTCATAGCTGCAATATAGTGCAAGAATAAAATGTTGCTGATGTTTTTTTAAACTACCCCCTTCAGCAAATTAGAGAGAGAAATAAATGATCAAATGATTGATTGTGCAGAGTGAGAAAAAATAAGCTCATATACACACAGACGAACTGCCACCCACACACACAGCGGGGACCCTCACACACACACACGGGGTTGCTCATATACAAACATGTCAAGAAATGACTTTGTTATTACCTGCTTAGATCCCATTAGGCCTGTCAATGCTTCAGTGTGGGTGAGGAGGAAGAAACTTTGATGGAAAGTGTTAAGTGACATTTAAGAAAATCTGACAGCCTTCAAGCTTTAATGTGATCTAATTAACCCAGATACAAGTAGAGCAGCATATCTACACTCTGAACAGTCAGTTTGCAAGATTTACCACAGCCAGAAACACTGATAAAATGTAAAAGTCTCAGTAACAAATAGCCTTTCCTTTTTCTTTTGTTTTACGACTGTTGTCCATGCATCTCGGGCGGCATCTGTGGAAATGGTCTCGGAATGATGGCAAGCCAGCGAAAATAACACCAAGCTCTTTTTATCTCTGCCATCTCTCTGAGTTGTGATTTTCTCTTCACTTATTTATGGGCTAATCCATCTCTGTCTGCCTCAAATGAAATTACATGAAAAACAAATAGAGGAGAGAGCACATAGAGGCTGACCCCCATCCGCACGGGCTAAGAAGAAGTTGGGAACACACTCCGCCTCATTCCAGGGGCTGACCCGGCCCCAGTCGAGCCATCACGCTCAACCGGACAGCAAGAAGGATGAGACCAGCTGGGAGAAAATTGGTGTTTACCTGGGTGCTTCACAGAGAAGATTACACTTAAATACCACATTGCAGGCTGAAGCTTAAATGCAGCTTTGAGGCAATGGAGAGTTCACAGATGTGTGAAATAAAAGAAAGAGGTGGGAGAAAAGTTAAGCTTCAACCAACTGAAAGAGATATACAGCCTTGCATCTGTAATTCCTGGACAAGCTGTCCTTGGAAAGCACAAACGAACACAAAAACATAAATCTATACTAACATCAACTTAAACATGAGTAGAATTGATACATCTTATTTTTTTCAAAGAATAAATAAGTCTTTTAGAGATGATCTTCTTATTCTTTCTACGTTCAGGGCTCAACAATTAAGGACTGCCCTGAAAGATATTCAGTTAACAAAATGCACATGGTTTTAAAACGTAAACATTCAAGCAATTTTAAACCATTCAAGTGCAAGAAGACATGAAAGAGAACTTAATTCAGTTCTCACGCACTGTCTGAGATAGTTTTCTGTGCACACACACTCAAAACATGTACATAAAGCCACCTCTCAAATAGCATGCGGGTACCAAATTGTTCTCCTTTGCATCTTATTATGCTTGAACAGATAAATAAACATGCAATTATGTCCATCTTGGTGAGTATCCATGTATAACAGTCAGTTATGAAAATAAACTATCTTGAAAAACATTATATAAAAAAAAAAAATAAAATCACTAAAGAAAAACCTTAAAAAAAATAACAACAAATTTACTAGTGCAAAACCTGGAAACTGGTATCTACAATTTGTAAGGTTGTAAAAAACATGCAAACAAAATTTGTAAGGTTGTAAAAACCTTATTTATTAGAATACAAGGTTACATGGCTCAAATACTATGCAAACAATAACTTTTACTGAAAATTTTGGCAGGGCAGGAAAAAATAAATAAATTCTGACCCAATGGGCCAACCAGGTCAGTAGAGAATTGCGAAATTTATGTACTAATACCTACAATTTTGGTGTTGTAACAACTTTATTTATAAAAATACAAGGTTACATGGATCAAAAACGACACAAACAATAATTTTGTCTTTTTCTCCAGTGAAATATTTGGCAGGGCAAATAAAAAAAAATTTATGAACCACTGGCCCAAACACCCCAACAAAAAAAATAATAGAGCCAAAAGCCCTCATGAACTAGTATAATCGAGGCAAAAAAAGCATCAAATACACATAAAGGCACTCAGTTTGCCAGCATTATCAGAGCGCCACAGCTGTAAGAATGTAGCCTACATAATACAACCCAAGCCGCTTACAGACAAAAGGCCAAGGTGGCTTGTCAAACAACAGCAGAGATGCCCCCACAGTCCATGTTTTATGAAAGACAAACTCTGATTACAATATAATTGTTAACAAGCATTGACAGCATCTTGTATGGCAGCGTGTGGGCTGCACAAAACCAAGCAGCGCTACACTGCCCCCACGGCTGCAAGCCACTGCTGACAATGCTGATGGTGTTTATGACACTTAAAGAGGAAACATGATGCCTTCTGCAGCAATCAGGAAGTTGTGGAGTGCGGTGGGCGGGATCTGGGAAATTCAATATTTGCTTTAGTTCAACATGCTGCGACTCTCTGTGACGGAGTTAAAACTAAAACATTTTTTAAGAGTTGCACTTATTTTGGCGACTGCTCTCGAGTCTCTCTGAGCCGGTCTGCCCGAGGGTCCATTTCATGGGGTCCTTGGCTGCTCCTTGTTCGGTGAGAGCTATAAGTGGAGTCTGGGCCAAGCGTGAATGAGATTGTCCCTGTCGCTGCAGGGGAAAGATCCGCCGCTCCCCCTCACTGCTGGGGAGGCAGCGGGGCCGTGGCACAGATAAAGGGATCAGATGAAGGGTGTCAGATCACATCAACTTTTCCTCTCCTTCTGTTTCCCTGGCCACAGCACCATGATTCAACTGTCAAGAGATGCTAAATAAACCCAGAGTTCATTTGTAACACAAGAGTTGGCCATGGTTAACAAAGCTTCCCCAGAGACTGGCACAAACACAAATCTCACCTGATAGCATCTCGGCTCACCAGAGGAACAGCTTCTCTGACGGCAAGTATAAATAACCGTTACTGGGCTGTCGCATAGACGGCTGGAAGACGGTGATCGATAATTTTATGTATAGTTTCAAAACTGTCCATGAAATGTTTCTCGGTTTGCTGAGATGCTGTCAGGTAACACAAACTTGATGGGAGCAGAAGAGGGGCTGCAGTATATCATCAGTGTGTAAACTCAAAGTTCTGAGCTGATGAAGTGCAACACCGTGTGCATATGGCATAAACACAACTCTGCCGCAAAAATCCTGTCAGTGTTTCCTCTCAGGTCATAAAAAATGATTTTCAGACTGATGGCAAAGCACTCTCTCTCAAGACTCACACGAGGGAGGTACAAAAAAAGAAAAGAAAAAAGAAACAGCCCTGCGAGGCTTAACATCTCGGCACACAGACTCATAAAAAGCAGTAATAAACCAGAAAGCCTCTTGAGATTTGATGTTCATTCGCTCAAGTGTGCATGCGGGTGTCACACCAGAGGCTTTATTGCCAGTTTAAGATTCAAATGAGGAATTTGGCCCATGCTCCACAAAAAATATTATCCATCAGTTCTTCTTATGCTTATTACATCAAGCTCGCACAATCAAACAACACAGAATCTCAAATGAGGGCTGAAGGGAGCAGAAGTCATGGCACTTTAAACGAAAACGAGTGTCGGGCTGTGATATCTGCCATTATATCTACCCCAAAAAGCTTAAATCACCAAGGAAGATGGAAATGGTTAAGAATGGATTTTAACCTCAACAAAACCACTCAAACATTCACATATACACATCTCACCCTCTCTTAGATTTTTAGGTAGAAAATATTTCAAAACTGAATAGTGTAGATTGTGCAAATTATACAGTGATTTTTTGATTAAGTGGGTGTCAATTTATGAATTTTAGCAAGACAAATTTCAATGCAATAATTTATGCATAAATTATTTTTTATTAACGTATTTTTTATGGTTTGCTGCTCAGCTAGTTTCTATCTGTGGACATTTATTCAATCATAAGGTAAAAATATGAATTTGTAAACATTTCTGGTTAACGTGAAAATTTAAATCATGTGAAACTTGTAACGTTATATGCAGAAAAGTTACGTTCTTTAAAGACCTCGACTTTTTGTTGACTTCATTTTGAAGGGTGCAAGTCTTAACTAAACACCAAAAAACCCCAAAAACTCTTATTTACGCACGATTAAAAATAAAATCCTAAAAAAAATAAAAATATAAATCAATCAAAAATAATCACATGAAACACAAAGAAAAGTTGCAAAGTGATGTCTACACTGATTAGAACAATATCATGTGGTCATGTGGTCCGTAACACAGCCAATGCCGCAAACCTTGCAGCACAAACCTAAAATAAAACAGGCGAACCACCACAAACAAATACCATATCATGCGAAATAGCCTACACAAGACAGATAACACTACAAATCTTTAGTATATATTTTGCAGTAAACGACAACCAGATTTCATGTGGGCAGGCACTCAGCGCACTTTTCCCTACATCTAAAGTAACTGACAAGTGAATATGATGCGTAGAGTAGCCTATTTATAAAAACTCCGCTCACATACCGAACCCGAGCAGCCCGGAGATCAGCAGCAGCACCCCGGAGCTCATCACTATACCCTCAGAAAATCTACTCATTCCTAAGACGGTTACCGAAACAATGATGCGCGCTCACTGCGGTCCTTCAAAGTTAGGAGCGCTGCTTTCTTCCAAACAGTCGATCTGCTCTTTCTGGAGGTTCTGTCCTGCTCCTTTTCTACTCTATTTCTTCTTGCTTGGACTGATATTAGTGCTTAAATGCAGCCTATAGGCGCTGTTCTCGTGCGCAGTGTCTCGAACCCTGTGTGCGTTCTCTCACTCTGCTGCTCATAGCGCATCAGTGTCCGGCTCACTCACAGTTAGCTCCATACTCTCTCACTCTCTCCTTCACTCAGTGGACGATGAGGCAGCCGAGAAGAGGAGAGCGCTGAACGCCGTCGCTCCTCCTTCCCCCGTCTCCACCTCCCAGCTCCTCAAAAAGTGTCTCTGACACAAGCAAGCAGCACACAATATGAATTAACGAATTAAATTATCACAATTTTCAGCTTAGGAAAGCGAGCTGGATGGTTTGTGAACACCGTCGTCAAAACTCCGTGCCAAACTGAAGCAAGTTCTGAGGTAAATATTTTTGTTTTGGGGGTTTCAGTGTCCTACCATCGCAAATATGTTAAGGGATGGGATTGTAAAGCATACTAACTGCAAATAAATAAATAATAAATAATAGTTGGGTTACAAACAGGCTAACTAGTAACTCAAACAGATAAACATCTTCCTCTAGCAGTGACTAACCCCTTATGACCGTTGCTATTTAAATTGTCCTCGTGAGACGCGCGCATTCAAACTTGCTGAGTTGTAAAAAGAAGGAAAACTGCAAAAGTAGTTGGGTTAAAAATAGCATAACTAGTACCCCAAATGGATAGATAATAAAGCACATTCCCATTTTCACTAAGTTCCAATGAAAATGAAAAGCTGCAAAACAAAGAACTGAAAAAGTTGGGCTAAACACAAGCTAAGTAACCAAACATTGGTGGATAAAGCAACTGATATGTCCTAGCCTACTATACTTTGTATACTTGCTGGCTTGTTAAAAATAAGAAAGCCCTTACCGAATAAAAACTAGCTTAGTTAAAAGTAACCCAACCGTGAATAGAAATAGCAGCTTGCAAACGTTTTGCCAACTATTGAAATAGTCAAGGCTTGTATAGAAGCTCTTTAGACACACTAAAGAGCTTCTATACAAGTCTTGACAATTTCAATTGGTGTTTGGGTTCAATAAATCACAGGCAAGAGAAAATGGCTCTTTTCTTATTTCAGGTTTTATGACAACAGCTGCGAATTCTCTTACTGAACAATATGGCAGAACATGTGTAGGCTATCGATTGTATACAAATACAATACATTGCCTAGAGGCATTTTGTATTTCTACAAACATTCTGGATTCATGTTTCCTTTTTGAAATCAAAGCAGCTGACTGACAGAATGTAGGTTGTGCTACCTACCTCCTGTCAGGACATATCAGTAAAACAAGCAGAAACAGATGCCGAAAACTAACGTCTTCTCACAGTTCTACCGACTACTCATAGTTGTGCTACTTTTCTCTCTATATATCTTACTGGTTCACTTTGTACGTCAGTAAGTCGTTTTGTGGGTTTCTAAAACTTTCGGCTTCCAAAACTCAGACTCCATCCTATGACGATTGATAATAGAAGCAACACTTTCACTTGTTTTAACTGCCTTCCTCAGTCTTTTCATGAACTTACACCCAACCCGTTTGCGCACTGCTGTTAAACAAACACTTCTGGACTGGGCTAATGGTCATCTAAAGCTCAATTAACAGCCTAGATTAATTATTTGCTTCTCTTAAGCTGTTTTATTCAATTAACATGCTGCATATTTGAGTCAAGGCACAACTTAAATAGCCTTAATATAGGCTGGTCCTTCCCTAATGCTAACATTACCCCTAACAGTATTTTATGCACCTATAAAAACTACATTACACTGAGATCATTTTAAAGCAATAACAATTTGGTCAGGTATATTGTACATATATGAGTCGTGCTTACATACACCAAAACCAAATTCACACTACAGACATCATTCATGCCAAAGGTCCCCTTGATCTGACTTTACTTTGAATGAACGAGTTCCCATAAGACACAAACTCATCTCTTTTCTTGCTTCATTTACTTGCTGTCATTCTGTAGAAACTGTGGTGCATTAGATGTCTGTCGTGACAGACTGTATGTGACTACAGGAACACCTCATAATTTTTCCAAATCTAAAATCAAAAAAAATTCCAAAAATAAAAACTACACAACATATAGATTAAACCACACAATCATACACCATTTTTGCAACATAATGTGATATTCAGAAATTCATTAGCTTGTACATTATCACAACATAGCAAGTAAGCTAGAGAAACATAGGTTTCCTTGTTCATAGTCTATTCTTTTTTTAGTACTGTAATAGTTCCAAAAAATACATCCAGTATTTGTGAGAGCTACATGTTTTCACAGCTTTATCGCTATTTATCATCAACAGTACTCATTCAGTTCATCACCAACCATTCAGTTAAAGACAACATGAAACAATGTTCACAACATTACTTTGATAATCTGACATACAGTATTTAAAATGAAATGTAGGGTAAGATATAATTCTATACATAGGAAAATAACTTTATCCAAAAAAAATAAACAAGAAATTAAAAAATAAAATGAATAGTTAAAAAAAACCTAAAAAGGAAAAAATCAACCTAAAAAGTTTCTTTAACATAATCAGTTACATTACATTTTAATGAAAGATTATGAAGACAAACAACCTTTGCCTTCGGATAAAATGTGTAATGAATTGTATGAAACCAGGAATGTGTAGTTTCTAGTCAGTGTTGTCTTTAATAACTTATTTTGAATCACTTCCCCCATATTGTTCCCAAATTCAAATGCATGAATAAATGGCTTTTACAGAGTTTCTGCGGGCCTTTAAAAAATGTTAATTCAACTTTTCACAAATTAAGGGCTTAAAATCTGAATAGATAGTCTTCAATTCATAGTCATGACAATAAATGTTGTATGCACAGCAAAAAAAAATAAAAATAAAATTCCACTGTATTTTTGTCTTGTTTTCCAGTACAAATATCTACACATGCTTAAATCAAGATACATGTAGGAAACTTGAGATGCAAAATTATTATATGAAGTCTTGCTTAGAAACTGAACAAAATTACTAATAACTGCCTGTCAAGGGGGTAACTTTTCCCTTTGAATTAAGTTTGTTTTAGTCATATCACTTCATTTTGATCAAAATAAGACTTCCAATGTATTTTTCAACTGATCTTGATTTAAGAATCTGGAATTCTGGAAAACAAGACAAAATAAAACAAGAGCAGCACTTTTTTTGCACAGTCATCAGAAGGTACAGTACAAGTTATTTCCATATTATAGTTGAGTTTTTTTTTTTTAGATGAATAATAAAGTAATGGAAATCTATAGAAAGTTGTATCTTAAACTTTAAACACTTTAGATTTCCTAGACATTTGCATTTAGAAAATATAATGACATATTATGTACCCTAAAATGTATTCCTTAATTTTTCTTTGATTGGTCTTAAAAAGGTCTTGAAAAAGTCTTGCGTAAAATCTGCAGAAACTCACACTCAGTTTTATAATTTAACATGGCATCCTTTCAACATCACAACAGAAGACCTACAAACACCTGAACTTCAACCTCAGCTTTTTCATTGGTATATTTAGACATCAGTCACTCAATTACCAAGTGAATAGAAACTAATCAAACATATTCATTTCAGTTGCAGAATTTCTTTTAAACTTATTTTGAATTCTGTGTCAAGTGAAAATGTTTCAAATATACAGAAGGAAATGTTTTATCACAGTCAGGCAAACCAGGCTTTTGTATATACATCATATCAGTTTCTTTCTAAAAGAAACAAGATACCAAATGTGAAAAATGAGACTTCAGCAAGTGTTTCTAAAAACCATTAAACACCTTTGACTCATGTTTAGGCCAACTGGCAGAAGACTATAAATGTTCTATCAGTGCCATCTAACACCAGAAATGCATCACTTGGACGTGACATGGAACAGCTGCCTAAAAATTATGCATAAAAACATTAAAAGCATTGATAAAAGCTTCAAGAAACTGGAGTTATTCATACCTCCAGAAAAAATACCTTTCCACAAAACTTGACAGAATTAGCATCTAAACCTGCAATATTCTTCCAGAAAATAGACCTTTCCACAGAGGGTGACAGATAGTAATTGTGTACAACTCCATTTCAGAACTATGTGGCCTAACATTATATTGAATAATTTAACAGATTATGAATTTGGTTTTATTCTCCAATGGCTTGTGTACCTCACTCATTTTCACTTATTTATCTTCTGTTCGATATTCATAAATATGTATTTGAATTGCCACAGTGTATGCATGGAACAATATCAAACAAATGTTCATCAGCCAGAGAAATTTTAATCTCCAGAGTCGGTCTTTATGGGTCCTGAACTCCTCGAAATCGATGAATAACTTACTCAGGTCTCAGTCGGGTCTCCCGGGCAGATTATACGAAGAGAGAAACCACAGAAAAAAAAAGTTGATATTTTCAGGTCAAAATGCTTAAAATGCCAAAGAAGTTCATATTTCCTGTTAGTCATGCTTGCATACAGATTCAATTATGTAAACAGCTCATAGGCTTACCTCTATAAAACAACGAAGGCATAATTTATGTAAGCAGAGGTTTTTGGAGGTTGCAGTGCCAAATGCTCATGAATGATAATCAGCTGGTTTTATGGTTCATTTATATCCCAGTGGAATATGTGTGGCCATCCACAACACAACGAGAATCATCCACATGAAGAACGCCCTTTTGTATGATATTTAGCGTAGAATATTACTAGGGCTGTCAATAGAATATGTTGATTTTATGCAATTAATAAAACATGAATAATGCAATTAAAATCTAACATTTATACATGACTACTGACCCATAACTCAAACATACATTGAGGTACAGAGAAAAGAAAATCCCAGAGAGGATTTCTTTTAAAGAGGACATAACACACACAGTTTCATCCAATCTCATGTTAATCTTGAGTACATATAGAGTAGTATTGTATCCTTCATATCTTCAAAGAGTCTTTAGTTTTATCATATTTATAAAAGAAAGATACAGCTTTACGATTCTCTCTGAAAAAAAGCAAAGCTCCTGGAGGTGTGCCGTGGGTGAAGCTAAAAAATCACAAGCACTTGCGGGCCGATTGCCAGCAAAACACAGTAAATTTGGTGAAGTTTTACTTGCCGCCTGTAAGGGGTGGGCGAGATGGCAAAAATATCATATCACTGCATTTCATGATTTTATCACGATTCTTTGTCATGTTGGTTTTACCATTTTGCAAGTTGTCTGAGCAGTACACCTAAACTAATTACTATATTTTAAAAACAAAGCCTTTCAAGGTAACAAAATATAAAAAAGAATGGCAGATATTTAGGCCAAAGTTGGCGAAGAGTAAAATCTTTGTCATTATTTTATCTTTGTGTTTAAAAAAAAAAAAGAACAAAGACACACACTACAAATACACATAAAATACAAATAAAACAAAGTGTAGGTACAATAGGTGTATTTAGCAGTAGCCTTCAAGAAATTGAATGAACAAATATAAAAATAAAACATTATATACACTGATTCTTATTAAAACAACTGTGTTAAAGTTCTTCAGTCAAGAGCAGTGCATGATTTTTCTCTTTGTGTTTTGTTTTATTAACATTGAAGGAATAATTCACTCAAAAATGAAAATTCTGTCATCTGTCTGTCAGTTCTGTCATAGTTTTTTTTATTTTTATACCATCATTTACTCACTCAAGTTGTTTTAAACCTGAAATGAGCTTCTTTCTTCTGTTGAACATAAATGTTATGTTGAAGAATGTGGGTAACTGTTGCTGGTCCTCAGTGACTTCGATAGGATTTTTTTCCCTACTATCAGTGTGGACTGGTTACCCACATTGTTCAAAATATCTTTTGTGTTCAGCACATGAAAGAAATTAATACAGGCTTTAGTACTATCGCTTTAAGAGCTGTACGCATCTCATATACAGGCACGTATCCGTATCCTTACTTTCATTTTAGACATACAAAACTGTGTTTATATGTAAACCTTGTGTGTTTTGACAGTATTCACGTAATTAGACTCAAAAGATAACTTAGTCCAGTAATCAGGCACTGTTTGATAAGCTTTTCAGTGCACGATCTTCATGTACGGTGCGCTTAGAAAAAACCGCACGTCAGTACAGCACATGAATGAAATGTTTAACCGGCAAGGCTTTAAACCACATGCAAATAATGTACATTTGTGATTGCAAATAAGTGCAGTGTCCTGTGAGTGTAAATCTACTGCTGAGTTAACATTTGATGTGAATGTATGTCACGTTGTAGAGTATATTGAGACAGAGACACCAGAACTGCAACTGATAGAATGTGCACTGTAGCACGATACTACGATATATCTGTGCAGCACTGCTGACGACGTTGATTGTGTGCTCTTGCTCTGGTTTTCTGGGAGAAGTGCCCATACAAGGAATTCCAGCCTTCATGAGTCATGAAGGGCCATGCTGGAAAAAAACTTTCTGAAACTTATACAAACCTGGAAGAAGTGTATTTGGCACAGAAATAATCCATCACAAAAAAATAATATCAAAAAGAGATCCTGTCTGTTGTTTATTAATTCCAGTTCTACTATGTTGTCCGTTGATGCTGTACATAGTCATGTCACTGGAATTCGAGTGATCACTGTCCCAACATGCAGTGAGCTAGGG
Organism: Cyprinus carpio; assembly: GCF_018340385.1. Lineage (NCBI taxonomy): Eukaryota > Metazoa > Chordata > Actinopteri > Cypriniformes > Cyprinidae > Cyprinus > Cyprinus carpio. The sequence goes on along the minus strand of NC_056606.1, from coordinate 18,530,782 downwards.
AACTTACCAGTGACTAAATTTGTGTAGATGATCTACTGATTCACGAGCTCCGGAGCTAGGGAGCTGATTGAGACGCATCCTAGGCTCTAGAGTATTGGAAATATAAAACCTGTGCTTACTGAAAGAAAACAAGTTCACAAAAAGATTGAATTCAAGATTTGGTGATAATATACTGAGAGTTACAAATAAATAAAAGGGATCACCAAATTAAAGGATTTTCAGCAAAGCACAAGTAAAAAAAAAAAAAAAAGTAAAAAATTAATTATTAAGCTGCAACACAAAGAAGTAACAGAAGTAAACTTATGAACTTGCACAGAAGTAAACTTTTGAACTTGCACAGAAGTAAGCTTATGAACTTGCATTTTTAACACAATAGTTATGTTAAAAATTCATATCTGCCATGTCATATATGAGGTATAACAATACGTGTTGTATTTTTTTTTAGAACAAAATGGGAAAGTATCTTCAGGTAAAGTTTACTGCAGATATTATTTTACTAATACTGCTATTCTTAAAATTCATTAGAAATTCATAAAGGAACCAATAGTATAGAAGCTTGTTTTTAACTCTGAGGACAAAAAAAGTAAAAAATGTTTAAAATAAAAAAAATAAAAAAAAGTTTAAAATAAAAAAATAGCCACACTGTATATAAACTCACAAATATGTTCTAAATGAGTAAAACTCCCAATTACAAAAGAATTATTATTGCGATTAGAGGAATTAAACCCTTGATAAAGAGATATAAAATCACATTGCGATATATAAAGTCGAAATGAGGAAAAGATTTCCCATTAACATAAGACATGTTATTGCAGTGAAAGACACCGTGTTTACCTTGACACAGCATCTTAAATATGTGTTTGTGTCTGTGTCTTATATAAACCTGTTAGAAATAAACTTTCTGTCCTGTTTCATTGTGTTTTCTCCTCATCTTTCTCATGCAAGTTTTTGTGCCCATGGTGATGGCTTAAATCGCCTCTGGAGAACCAGCTGTACTGCATATAAAACACCTGCCAAATTCAGATCTGATTCGAAAGAGTAGTTTTAAAGGTTTATGATCAAAATTTTAGTGAAATATTTTATTCTGAGAGATGAGGCTGTTGACAGGTGTCTTCCTCAATATATCTCTCAGGATGGGCAAATCTCTCGCCATTTGGATCCTGTCTGCTAGAGATAAATAAAATATCAACAGATGTTTAAAGCGTTGGTATGGCCAGCAGTAATATTTCATCGGCAAAGCCGAAAAAGATGATTGGTGCTGCGTTCACAGAAAAGCCAGGGTGCTGACAGGTCCATGGGAAGTGTGGTAGAATCTTTGTCTTTATTCTGACGGGATGTGAGAAAAAAAATAACTGTTGTCATTCTGTTGCTTTTTGCAACATGACATTTTGTATTTGTCAGTGGGCCAAAGAAGCTCTGGACTACGATGTGGTACACTCACATATGCGGCAAAGAAGAGGCTACAGGAAATTATGTTTCTTTATGAAACACAGCTAACCTTGTGGGCTTTTTCTGACCAGTCGCCTTACATTCAGATCCATTGATGAAGCTGTGAGTCACCTCATCTTGTGACAGCAAATTTAATTACGTCTGACACATCAACCTGGAGAAATGATTTTCTAAGTAATAAAGCTGTGAGACCAGTATGAAAGAAATGACACATTAAGTGCACACAAAAACAGACTGAAATATAGTACTGCCAGTGTTTAACATAATATCAGAAGATCCGTTTTGCAGTGGGTTCAAATGCAATCATGAAAAATATAATTATCAGACTGTGCACACTTTAAGTTGAAGATAGAATTGTTTTATGAAGCCATAGCAACAAAAAATCCATAAAAAAACAAAAATAACCATCAAATTATGGTATATCAATCAACACTTCTAAGAAATTTCCTAAAATATATTTGTCAGAGTTAAAAAGATGATTTTTTCTAGATAATAGTTGGCACACTTTCCAAAAAAAAGTCAATTTATTTAACTACATGAGCTGACAAACTAACCATAAACAATTCTACAGCATTTATTTTTCAATAAATCTTAACTTAATATAAATTCTGAATTTTTAATTAGGCATTTACTTATACATTTTTAAAAATAGGAGCTGTAAATGTTCTTTAATTTACTTTGAACTAATGAGCAAACAAAAAAAAAAACTGTTTAAACAAAGTTTAGTAAATTCAAAAAAAAATATATCATTCATAGTTAATTCAAGCCAACCAAATAAAATAAAAAAAAAATTACAAAACAAAAAATTTAAAAAATAAAGAAACAAATAATACTTTTGAAAAATATATTCATAATATCAGTAGCTGTTTTATTTTATACAGACTGGGTCACCTAACAGGATCCAGGATGTTGAAGTCACATGACCTGCTGAAGCTTCTTCTCAACCACCTTCAAGCAATTTGTCACTTTAGATTGTGGAATAGATTATTCATGGCTGACTATGAATACTGCAAATTTTTATTTTTATTTTTTTTACAATGGCAACAGTAGATAACAGAAAAAGTTTACTTGAATTTGCATTTACACTTAAAAATAAAGGTGCTTCATGATGCCATAGAAGAAAGTTTTTGTCTAAATGATGCTATTAGAACATCTGAAGAACCTTTCTGTTTGACAAAAGGTTCTTCATGGCGAAAGAAGGTTCTTCAGATTATAAAAAGTTAAGAAAGAAATGGTTCTTTAAAGAACCTTTGACTGAATGGTTCTTTGTGGAACCAAAAATGGTTCTTCTATGGCATCACTGTGAAGAACCTTTTAAGCACCTTTATATGCCATAAAGTGTATGCCATTAGGTGTCAATATAAATTGATGATTGCACCTTCAATAGGTCATAAAATGGAGAATCAAAATGTTCTTGTTATTTAGAGGTTACATTCTTGCAAAGTATACTGCAAGTTTCAAATTAAACTCCCCTGTTTAATATGAATTATTGTTTTCTACCCTTCTGAAACACACAGATTTGAAACTGGGTAATTTGTGATATCATGATTCTATGACACAGCCCCTAAAATGCATCACTTTTGTAAGTAATCAAGGAGGTGCATTTCATGTCTGTCCATCAATCGCAAGAGAGAAGCTGTTGGATAAAGATGCAGAGTACGACTCTTTCCTAAAGATCTGAACATTAGAAATGCATGGCTGGAGTTTATTTTTAATCACATGACTGAGGTTTTAAGATTTTTTATTTGTCCCTCACATTTAACAATGGATTTCTTTCTGAATTATTCTAAACATGCTGCCGTTTTTAAAAATATCTCTTTTTTTTTGAAAGATACAGCAATGCCTAGTATTTTTTCTTTGAGGCAATACATTTAATTTTAATCTTAAAGTGTAATTGTAATAAACATCAAACAATCAGCATTCAACACTATTAAGACACTAAGCTTATCATTGTTTCAATGTTGCTAATCAGTACATACCCATGTACATGCAACATCTTTTGTAATACGACAAAACTTTATTCCAAAAATTAAGCCAGCAAAAGCAATAACCATGCTAAAATAATTTTTTTCAATCATTGTAAGTGCGTTGTTTCAATTTCTTCTGCCTGAAAGCTGTAAAGGAGGGCCTCATAAACTAACCTTGAGAAGCATAAAAAAAAATCTGAAACTGTATTTCACGATCCCTTGATCTACATACTGTAGAAATGTGCGAACCTTTGAGATAAAAAAAAATTAAAAGGCACATTCAAGAATCACAAATGTATTTATTTGTAATCATTCATCATGTTTAGATACCTTTAAATATTCAAACAGATTCATAGGTGCTATTTTTTGTTGCAATTGATGGTTTGTTGTTTTCATTCCAAACCCATTTAGCCCTGCTCTTACTTTTCACTCATTTCCACTCCGTCAAAGTCTCTAATAAAGAAAATCTCTTTCAATGACACATCTTGACACAAATGTCTTCTCATCCCATTCATATCATCATAGAAAGAACCCAGAGTGTTACCTTCATTTGAATATATTTATTATTAATTTTCATGCGACTTTGTATGATGATATTCACATTCAGACTCCAGCGCTTTTGTCGTGCATACAACTCCACACAGTATCCTCCAAGCATGCGGAAGGAAGCACAAAGACTTAATGTTCAAGTGGATTCAGCACAGAGTGACACTTAAATTAGTCTACCATCCGCCCCACACTAATAGTGCAATTGTGAGCACCATGGGTACAAGGCAGGTCATTAAAACATCTTTAAAAAGTGTAAGGTTTACTCAAGGCCGGTGATCTGGAGTCTTGGCCCTGACAGGTAGTCCGAAGTGCAGTCAGCATTTCCAGGAACTACAGGAGTAAGGAAAATGAAGTCTAATTGCAAAACAACCATCAGGAACCATGCAGAGGAGTAAAGGTCCGCTCCCCCAACACCTAAATCCACTACAAAACAAAACATAAATCAAAATCACGTATCACACTAATTTTCATCACCAAATATCAACATCCCTTGTTTCAGCCCTCCAATTTTTTTTTTCTCTCAACTCTTTTATGTAGCTTTTAAAAGACCTCCATAACGTATTTGAAGAAGTCACTGCATTCTCTACAGTGGATCTCTGACAGCTCAACTCAGTGTTTGATGTTCTAACGTCTCTCTTTTCAAATCCACAGGGGGTCTGTCAGAGCTTGACAATGCAGACCAGGAGGGTAAAATTCCCCATTGTGCAGGTGAGATGATATTCGGTAATGAAACAGACTGCCTCAGAGCATGCACACGAGCATCTATCATCACTCTGAACTCTCCAAAAACAATCTAACAAGACCTCCAGGCTAAATAACACACGGTAAACCCTAATGTCACAGTTAATAAAAATGCATCAAGTTGCCCTAATTAAACATTATTTGAAATTTCACATTTCCTTAACTTCCTTCAAAAAAAAAAACACAAATGTAAGGTTAATATCTCTAAGTGATCAATTACGAAATACCACACTGTTTCTTTGATCTGACTGAATCCATATGTTTTCACTGCAGCTAATTATACCGAATGATAAATCTTTAATTAAGCTAAGGCTTAGCGATGAACTTCATAATATTGTCTGTGATACTGAGCTATGTAGCTTGGGGGAATACCCATAAGCCCTTTCACTTGAATTAATTAAAAAGAGGGACGTGCAAATAGAGTGCTGCAGTGATTATATATTTTAGTTGGCCAAACCGGAAGTTGCTTTACCCTGGTTTCCTCAACAAAAAGCCCAATAGGATTTTTCCATCGACTTTTGGATTGTTACCGAAAGTGAGCTCTGTGAAATGAAAAGTTTATGATTCTGACACATTTGGTTCATCATGATAATCTTCACAAATGAACACAAATACGTGTTTTGAAGCCTAAATACAGCTGCCAGAAGTAAAAAAGCTAAACGTCACCATCACTAAGTTTCAGACAACTCTTTCAGTATTCATTCAGTCTATTTCAGTCCCATTCAGGCACTTGTTAAAAACTGCCTTTTTCAAGACAAGTAAAAGCTTTACAGAAAAGGTGACAAGGGGGCATTACTAATGTATTTTATGTCATAGAATAAAATGTGAAAACCATTTTAAACTTTTGTTAACCACAGACCTTATTTCAGGCATTTAAAGCCATTTGAAAGCCATTGACTTTGGGACAATGGAACTAGAAGTGCTAAAATTCTAATGCGTTTCCAAGGTTTGGCCTGCAAAAGCATGTTATCTGCACTCTATTGCTAGTTTTAGATGTTTTGTGTGCATTTACAGGTAGATTGGTTAGCACTACCTTTGATGACTTCATGCCATTTTGTTCCACACCGATAAGCTTATGCAAATACCAAGGAGCTCTTGTTTAAATCATGTTTAATTAATCATGTTTGTATAATTAATGATGATGATGATGATGATTATAATTTAGATAATAAGAGCCAATCAAAGGAAATTACTGAGTAGAAACACTTAAATCAATTTTGCAATTAGTGAAATTCACTTAAAGGGTTAAGTTCAATTTTTGAGAAGACTGCATTAGATTAACTTAATAAAACTAAAGTTTTAAAAAAACATGATTACACTTGCAAGAACAAATCTTTTCAGTAATTTCCAAGGGGCTTATGTATATTTGATATTTAAAATTTACTAAATTTTAAATGACATGTTACTGGAACAACACACTTGGCTTGCCCTGTTGGCCAATCAGAATCATAAGTTGTAAAAGTAAATTCTGATTGTACAATTTAGGTTTTTTTTTTTGTGTACAGTTAGCAACAAATCTAGCCAGGAAGCACTACTCATTTAACTGCTTTATTAACTAAAAGATTTGTGCAATCAAACTATACTACTCATCATTCTCTGTAGCAACACAATGAATGATAAAACACAAACTAAAGCATCAAATACAGACTTACTGTGTTTCATTTGCTTTTTATTTTGTTGCACTACTGCAAAAAATATCTCCTTGTTGTTGTTAGTAAGCGAAAAAGACAAATACGAAACTGCCCAGCAGTTGAATTCTCATCAAAATCACTTGACTTCACATCACATATCGTAATTGCAATTTTCAGAATTGGAATTGAACACAGCATTAGACCTTGAACAACATTTTTATAAACCCATAATACTCCTCAGATTTAAGAGTTTTAAGGCTAGAGTTAGGAACTGGCCTATGATTGGTTGGTTAAAAAAAAATGCTGTTGCACAACCAATAAAGGATGTTAATGCAGGAACATATCCTATTTGGCTAAATCACATTGTGTGCAAACTGCATCAGTGCACAGTGGACAGAAAGAAACATGGTTTTCAGAAGAAGACGTGCGGCAACCCATGAAATGGACTGTGCTAGAGATGAATCAAATAAAGAAACAAATGAACTGACGCAGTATCTGGAGTTTATGAGTAAATTTATGAGCCGTGCAGTTCCACCGTTTGAATTTTTTATTAGTTTTGCCCAGGCATTTATTTTTATTAGTTTTGCCCGGGCTTTAGCTCTCATGTCAGTTTGAATAGAACACAGTGCATACATAAAATCTCAAAAGACCGCCAAAACTAGCCTCAGCAAAAACAAATTCCTCTTTCTCGTTCACATATTGCTTTTTATTTTTACAATAAAATCATAATTGGTAATGAATCACGCTTACATTTTTGCCCATGCCTGGGGCATAAATACAGCTATGTTTTAACAAAAGAGCGTGCATGCATATCATTCACTGTGATTAGAACTTGATATTCAAAGCACAAAGTTTCTTTCACTGCAAAATAATTAAAGCTGCACAATTCACAAATGGCTGATTTGATCACTGACGTTTGTTTAGATCCCAGTGACATCAGAACGCTTCAAAGACAAGCTCACGCCATAAAACATTTATGAATCTCACAATTTGTTAATTGCGGAAAGACTGGTTAAGTATGTGCTTGTATTTTTTTGTGTGTGTATTAGCCACAAGGGATTTCCACACCCTCTGCCTACTTCCTGCTGCTTAAAGGATATTGATTGTTCCTCAGAGCACAATCTGTCTAACCTGCAAACAATCTCGCTGCAAAACAGAAAATATCACTGTCACTGCAGACACAGAGATCCATTAACATTATACAATCCTCAATAAAAAAATAAATACATACCATAAGAAAAAAACCCATGTCTAACCCTCATCGAAAAAGCTAAATACAGACCATAAGAAAAAGTCATTCTTTTATCAGGCTGATGATGTACACCATATGTCTGCATAAACAGTCCATTAAATGCCAAAAGAGTTAAAATCTGTTCTTTCTTTTTAAGTGTCATCAGTCACAATCAGGCAGTTGTGAAATTCATAGCAGTGTCCTGCGGTGTGACTTTTTTTATACTCCATCTGAATCAATTTTGAACAACATTCTTCTAATTTATTACAAAAAATAAGAATTCACTTATAGGATGTCATATTAGTGAAAATATCTTACTTTTTTCCATGCAGTTTTTTTTCTGCCCAAAACAGTGAGGATGCACTAATAGAAAGATTCTGACCGATACGAATAAGCCGATAATTATTTTCATGTAATGATCAACAGCTGATAAATGCCTGAAAATATACAATTTTGTACTATTTTATTCACTATATACTAATTTGTCTAAAATAACAAATAAAACAAAACAAAAAATAACACTACAAGTGATTCAAGTCATCACAACATTATAATGTAGACTACAGTGTGTAGTACAAATCATATGTATTTTAGCATCTGGGTAAAACTTCACAGTAACACTTAACTTAAAGCCTTTATGTATAATGCATTATAAAGGGTTATTATAGTGTATAGTACATTTTTTTTATTATTCATAATGTGTGTTGTAATACATTATATCTTTCATAAATTATAACCAAATTTAAAATGCATAGTGTAACAATGAACTGATAAGTGTTATTTAATTATTAACAGTTTGGAAAATATTTATTTGATCCCCTGCTGAGTTTGCCCACTTACAAAGAAATGAAGGGTCTGTAATTTGGTAGGTTTATTTTAACAGATAGAGACAGAATATCAACCAAAAAAAAAAACACGTTATATAAAGGTTAGAAACTGATTTGCATTTCAGTGAGTGAAATAAGTATTTGATCCCCTACCAACTAGCAAGAATTCTGGCTCCCACAGATTGGTTATGTGCCCATGTGGAACACAGATTAGTCCTGCCACTTTAAGAAGTTTCTCCTAATGTCAGCTCATAAGGTGTATAAGACCCCTTTCCACACAATCTGTATCTTCCATTCCAACCTCTTTCAACACCATGGGCGAGACCAAAGAGCTGTCAAAGGATGTCAGGGACAAGGCTGTAGATCTGCACAAGGCTTAAATGGGCCAGCAAGAAGCTTGAAGAGAAGGAGACAACTGTTGGTGCAATTATTCGGAAATGGAAGAAATACAAAATAACCATCAATCTTCCTTGGTCTGGAGCTCCGTGCAAAATCTTGCCAAATGAGGTTAGGATGATCTTGAAAAGGTGAGGGATAAGCCGCGAACTACACAGGAGCAACTTGTTAATGATCTTAAGGCAGTTGGGACCACAGTCACCAAGCAAAACATTGGTAACACACTACGCCGCAATGGACTGATATCCTGCAACGCCCGTAAGGTCCCACTGCTCAAGAAGGCACATGTACAAGCCCTTTAAAGTTTGCCAAAGAACATCTAAATGATTCAGAGAAGACTTGGGAGAAAGTGCTGTGGTCAGATAAGACCAAAATTGAGCCCTTTGGCATTAACTCGACTCGCCGTGTTTGGCGGGAGAGAAATGCTGACTATGACCCCAAGAACACCATCCCTACAGTCAAGCACAGAAGTGGAAACATTATGCTTTGGGGCTGTTTTTCTGCTAAGGCAGCGGTTCTCAATTCCAGTCCTCGCGCCCCCTGCTCTGCACATTTTGTTTCACAAATTTCTCTTATCGCTTCAGATGTTTGTTCTATTCGAACGTAAGTGCCCTGCGAAGTGGACATCAAAGGATATTCTGATATTCTGCTTTGAACTGATTTCAGTTCAAAGCGAACATATATGTTCCATTCAAAGTGCATTGAAGTGTGCGAGATGTGTATTTAAATTTTATTTATTTTAGGTATTTGATGTCACACTTGTCTGTGTGTGAAGACGTTGCGCAGCATAAATCTGTGAATGAATTTTCCGAAGTGAGGTAAACTTCAACAGATTTCACCTGCTCAGAGAGTAGGGAGCAATGAACACTGAGTAGGGACCATGTCAATGGGAACACAGTTCATGCACGGAGCTCACTTCTAAAGAGCTGATTATCTGAATCAGGTGTGTTTATAAAGATAGACATGCAAAATATGCAGAGCTGGGGGGTGTGAGTACTGGAATTGAGAACTGCTGTGCTAAGGGTACAGGATGAAATCACTGCATTGAGGGGCAAATGGACGGGGCCATGTACTGTAAAATCTTGGATGAGAACCCTTCCCTCAGCCAGAACACTGAAGATGGGTCATGGATGACAATGACCTGAAACATACCACCAAGGCAACAAAGGAGTGGCCCAAGAAGAAGCATGTTAAGGTCGTGGAGTGGCCTAGCCAGTCTCCAGACCTCAAAACTGTAGAAAATCTGTGGTGGGAGCTGAAACTTCGAGTTGCCAAACGACAGCCAAGAAACCTTAAGGATTTAGAGAGGATCTGTAAAGAGGAGTGGATCAAAATCCCTTCTGAGATGTGTGCAAACCTGGTGACCAACTACAGAAAACGTCTTATGTGCTTGCCAAAAAGGGTTTCTGCACCAAGTACTAAGCCATGTTTTGCTTGGGGATCAAATTCTTATTTCACTCACTGAAATGCAAATCAATTTCTAACCTTTATATAATGTGTTTTTTCCTGATTTTTTTTGGGTTGATATTCTGTCTCTAAGCGTTAAAATAAACCTATAAAAATTACAGACCCTTCAAACTTACAAAATCAGCAGCGGATCAAATAAATATTTTCCCCACTGTATTAACTGTGGTTACAGTTATTAATGAGATTGTACAATGCATTATAAGGTGCATTAATTAATGCATTAAAATTACTTTTATAATGCATTATACATAAAGGCTTTGATTGAAGTGTTACCAACTTTACAATAAGTTTCCAATTGTTAACATTATTTAACATGAACGAAAAATGAAAAATACTTTCAAGAATGTAGTATTCTTCATTAACGTTGATTTCAACATGTGCTAATACATTATTAAATTCAAATTTTTTTTATCTGTATTTGACCTGAGCTAACATTAGCAAACAATGAAGTCAAATTTTTATTTATATTAATGTTTATATAATATTAGGTTTTTTTTTATTAGGTGAGTGTTAAATGATGGTAAATGTAAATCTAAATGGAAAAATAATGAAAATAAGCAAGCACAACTGAATATCCAATCTCAACAATACTGATTCATAACAAAACAATATGGTACTGATATATCATGCATCCATTAAAACACACACATACACACACTTATAATTTAGTTCTTCTGGCAATAGCACAAGATTTGACAGAATTTCCCAGAAGTTCCACAAGCACACAATAAACTCAAGACTGCATGGGATATTTACTTCAGAAAATGTCACACTGCAGGACAATTTAAATAAACTGCAAAAAGGTCAAGGGATCTAAACTATACTTTCCCTCATTAGGTCTACAAAATTGAAACTAAAAGGTTGGTTTATATCAATTGTGGGCTTCATAACTGTACATAACTACCCAACTGTTAAAGTGGAATATGCTATTAATGAATGAATCTCTCATTCTCTCTTCCAGCACCTCTTCTGCTATCTCTCTCTCTCTCTCTCTCTCTCTCTCTCTCTCTCTCTCTCTCTCTCTCTCTCTCTCTCTCTCTCTCTCCTCTCTCTCTCTCTCTCCTAAAGTAGAGTGACTGCCAGATTGTGTCGCGCCTCTCATCCTCAGTTAGTGGCAGCGCTTGTTAAAGTAGAGTGACTGCCAGATTGTGTCGCGCCAACTTTCCAGCTCATGGGATATGGTGAACGAGTTTTTATCTCCCCCAAACAGACACATCCGACTGCCTCCTGAGGGCTTTTATGAAGAGGTATGTGGGTGTGTGTCTACAGAGGAGATTTCAGTTTGAGGTTTTATTTGCAAATTACCCAAATGCTTTCTTTCACAACGTCAAGGTCCTGTTACCGAACTGGCTTTTTTCAAATTGATCACTCACTCACAATATATTACATGAAATCCGATGCTTCAATTCAACTTATCTGCTTGTTATCTGCATGTTGCTTATTTTTAATCATTCACAACATCATCAGGCTGAACGGGCTATGGTCACGTGCATTGCATTTGTACTCTGTCAGAAATTCCAAGTTCCCAGTAGGAACTTTTATCTGGGAATTTTGTTCATGGGTGCTAAGTTAAGCTGCCAGGTTGTTTTGAGCCAATCAGCTGAGCTGTAAATGCCATGTGACTAACAACTCATGAGCCACAGGACATCATGGCAACACTGACTGTTATGCTGGCTTCAGGTTCTAACGGATTTATCGTGATTGTGTTTCTTAGTCTGAATTATAGACATGAATGGGAAACTCAATCATTTAGATACCTGAGTTTCCGAGTTCAGGGGATCATAAGCTTTAAACGTGCCAGCGAAGAGAAACATAGCTGTAGTAGTTTTATTATTTTGTGTGTGTGTGTGTGTGTGTGTGTGTGTGTGTGTGTGTGTGTGTGTGTGTGTGTGTGTGTGTGTGTGTGTGCACGTTCACTACTGTGTGTGTGCACTTGGATGGGTTAAATGCAGAGCACAAATTCCAAATTTGGGTCACCATACTTGGCCAAATGTCACTTCACTTTTCACTTCCACTATATTTAAATATATAAATAACCACTTGATAGGGGTGTGCGATATACTGTATATTATCTGCGATAATATTGTAATTGTTGTTTTAACGATGTGCGATTTGACGTTATATAGCATTTTGCAAAAACCAAACAAAACGCATACATTACATGATGAAGTCTAGACTAGTGCGCATGCATATTTAGAGTGTGTTCTTTCACTGCATGAGTCAGTCTATTAAATATATTTAGAATGGCCACAAATTCAAGATATGTATATATTATACCACTTCATATAGTTAATCAATTTCACATGAAGAGTTTAAACGATCATGATTACAATTGTGATTTTTTTTAATTTTTTTTTTTTTACAACAGTTCAATAAACAAGAAGTTAATTAAGAGTCTTACATTTTAGACACTATATTTCCTGTTTTTGTGCTATGGACAAGAAAAATAATTCCAAACACGGCCACAACGCTGTAAATGATTCAGTTCAATCGCAATGACTCACTTATTACCAGTGACCTGCTGCCACCTACTGGCAGTTTTAATTTCACATTTAAAGTGTCTATTCAACGTTTTATAATTAATATATCAAAACATTATTTATGCATTTGTAATTGCATTCATGTCCTGCATTAAACGGTGAGTAAATGCATCTAAGTGCCACTTCAGATGCAACTTCTGTGTTTCCTCTGCAAAGATTAATTTTATTGATACTGATTTCATTTGCTCAAAGGCTTTACAAGGGTATAAATCCCCATAAAATGTAAAAACCAATGTAAACATACTAACTGACCACAACATTGAATAGGAAGAATATTAAAAACTTTAGGAGTCAGCTGTCCACAGCAGCCCTAAAGTTACCACCACAATAACACACTCAGCAAAATATTTTCTAATTATCATTATTGATAAAATCCCAGAAAATATTGAAATATAATTTTTTTTTGTCAATATCGCACACTCCTACCACTTGCTATCACTTGCAATTTAGGAATTGTCAACAAGTTGAATATATTCTGAATATAATTATATAATTAATTTTATATATTTAATTATATAATTATAATTAAAAAAGCGTTGCGAATATTGCTGTGCTAGCTGTAAATGGTTGGGATATTTGATGTGTTTCAAAACCCAGAGCAAACAGTGTGTACAGTATGTTCCTGCATGTCCCATCTCATGCAGAGTTTAATTGAGATTATTTCTACATATAAAGCCAATACCGGCTGATCACAGTGAGTGTTTCAACCTTGAGATGTCCTCGCTAACAGTCAAAGTGCTTCAATCCACCTGATCATTATTAAAGCATAAAGAAGAGCGCAAGGATAAGAACACAGAGGTATAAAAGTGTTCACAAAACATTTCTTTTGAAAGACCCATCATGCAGCACTTATCTGTTGTTGCTTACATGTTAAAAAAGGTCTTTACAAACTATCACCATTACCAGCATGAAAGGAAATCAAATGGAGGATCAAACTGAAAACCCAAGTTGTGGGAGTTCAGGGTGTATATACAGCTGTTCATATGTTTTTGCTGACTTGTATAAGGTGTTTAATTTACCGAATCTGCCTCTACCTACATTTTTGCAAAACTCCTAAAATGTCAACGTGTACCTATACATACAATTCACAGCAGTTCCCAGGTGAAATGAACATTGGTGGCAGTAAAACACCAAAACTTTTATTTTTCACACTAATTATGATTACAAAGGCAGATTATTGATTAATAAAGATATTTATATATTCGTACAGTTCCTTGCACAATACCATGTTATGGCCTCAAAACTGCATGACCAACAAAAATGCATGATTTGTAAACTAACACATTTAATATTTGCATCACATAGGCCTAACTAGCTCTATATGTATGGATTTCCTAACATAGTAAACTTGCTCTGTAGCTCACCTGGTACAACATTGCACTCGAAATGCAGAGCTCTCAGTTCAAGTCCTATGAAATACGAGTTACAATAAAAGAGTTCAAAGACTTCAGCAAATGTTTTTCTCTTTTTTTTCAACACTGGGTTTATGGTAGGGTTTAGTCAAGGTTGTATGTCGTGTGTTAATTTTTTAGTACCACTCCTCATACATTTAATTTCTGCCAAGATACATACAACAACCAATATAAGAAATTGTTGCCATATTCACATTCATCTGTTTTAAATAAAACTGAATGCAATTTTAGCACGACTTACTGGAAATTTCACTTAGAAAGTGTGACAGAACGTGCAAAAGCAATGTAATATTGTTTTTCAGAGATGCCACCACAGGCACATTTTTCACAATGATCCTGGATTGGTCTTTTTGGCAGCTGAAAGATCAACTTCAAATAGACCCTTTGCTAAGTCCCACCATAGTATTAGCAGTCAATCCAACTATGGCATTTGTTGCCATCTGCCATTCTCCCAGACAAGCTTTGAGAAAAGGATTATGTTATGTTTTTACAGATATTTTTACAGAAATTATCCAAAATATAGATGGATAAGTTTATCTGAGTGAGCAACAGTAACAAAGGAGGGGTGGAGCTTAGCAAAGGTTCCATCCAAACAAAAAATATAACAAACCTGCAATAACACCTTCAATTCCCACATTATACAACTTCTCCTACCAACAACTCTATCTGACCTGCAAGAACATCTTCATTGCTGGGTTTATAGTAGTTCTCTGCTCCAGCAGCCAAGTGATGATCAACATACCAACACCGTACAGAAACAAATCGTTAATCACGGTATTTTACCCTCCCACCTCTTTGAGCGCGAGTGTATATTATTCAGCTCAGCCTTAAGCCTCTCCTGCTTCTTTACGGCTCAATGGCTTCTTACACATTTAACTGAATGTTGTATTAGTCATAGTCAAAGTGCAGAACCCATTTCCCCCCTCTTTCTAAATAACTACGCGATGAATGAGCTCCACCATCCGTAACAATTTCGGATCTGCTCCACGGAGAAACCGGTCCAGAAGTAGAAGTGTTTAATCTCTTTATTATCTTCGCTGAAGATTATTTGATGGAAGGAAAACCATGTCATCTGATAAATTTAAGTGTGTGCGGGTTTACTCACACTACTCGCTCTGTATGATGTCTTCCTCTAGAGATAAAGCTGGCACACTGACAGATGAAGAAAATTTTACTCTGGCGTGCTAGAATTCGATTACTGCGACATTATTGCAATGTCATAAGTGTCTGATCTCAGGTTTTCGAACACATGATTGGCATAACCAAAGACTACAACATCTTAACCTGAAATCGAAATGACGGGCGCTCTTCTAAGAGGTTTAGAGCACCTCTCCAGCCCCAAATCTTTTAAAATTTTGACTGGTGTTGAGATTAATTCTCAGATAGCTTGATGCAGCTATTGCTCTTCTTTGACAGCTTGACAAGCCTTACTGACATGACTGTTCATCTCTGTGGACAGCTGAACTGTTCCTGCCTGCCAAATCATCTCTCCTCTCTCAGCCTGAAAAAAAGAAAAAACAGTGAACATGTCTGAAAAATATGCAAGTTCTGTTCCAAAACCTAAACTTCCTGCCAGGTAAGATGCTTTGTTCTGGACGAATTCTAAGCTCTACAAAACAACATTCAAGATGTATCCACTAATTATATTTCATTCAATAAAAATAAGCAACAATAAAAAAATAAAAGTAAAAATAAAAATCTAAAACATTGTTAGCTTAGCAACAAGCTAATACTAGAGGGAAACATATACAGCTCAAATGCAGTGATTCCTCAGGAGTGCTTTGGATAAATTTAAATAATAAAGTAATCCAATTAAGCTCTTTATAATGTAGTAAAAAAAAAAAACACAAGATAATTAGCAATTCCAAGTCTTGGATTCCCTTGGTAATCTGTTTCTAGGAGGCTTTTAGAATAGCACTGAAAAATAAGGTCTGTGGTTTTAGAATAAAACGTGAAAGTCTGTTTAACATATTACATCTAGTCATACCTCAAACATCAACTGAAACCACTCTGTGCTTTAAAAACATAATTGCTAACCTTTTGGTGTATATCTTGCCTTAGAAGGTAGCTGTCTGTGTAGGCAACTGATAACAAGGCAGTTCACTAGGTTTTGAAACATGAAATTTTATCACAAAGAAGAACGATATGTGTTAGCATTTAGCATCCTTTGCACATTTGTTTCTGACATTAAAGTTGAATTTCAGATTTGTAGCAGTGCTGCACACTGAATGTACATCCAAATCTTTTTCCCTTTGCTAAAAGACTGAAATACTTTAGGACACATCTTAGAAAGACAATACAACAGGTAAATGGATTCCTCTTTGCAACTTTTCCCCAGGGGTTGGAGGTGGCGGAGGGTAAGATATTCATGTCTTTCCTTTTGTTTCTGATTTGTCATGTGATTACATTCATATGTCATCAGGACACTGCAGCACTTTAGGGATGGCTGATCTGGCTTTGAAATTCCAGGCTGAAGGTTTTTAAATGAGATTTCTCACCATATTTGGGCTGCTTTGAGTGATTTGTCTGTTACGAACAGAGAGGAAATGTAGTGTCCACTGAGCTGGAAAACTAGAGATTGCAGATGTCTCGGCCTAGAAGTGATTGCATGACTTTTGCGTGTTTTAATCTGCTCTTTATCGCACCAGCATATGCGGCATTCATTATTTAAGATTATGTCCTTGGATGTAACATACATATATACACACACACACACACACATGAAAGTCCCCTTGAAATTGCTGGTTCACCGGCATTATCGATAACTGCCAATGCTTTATATGGCAACATCCATATAATTCTATATGATGACAGTAATTGCAGGAGACGCTGACCTTTAACAAGTGGATGTAAATGCTCATCCAAGACTCCATCTGTCTTTGAAGATGATGTACATACAAAAATATTTCAAATAAACTTAAAGGCTGCAATTAGAAAGAAAAAAGGTTTTACAGCCTGATGCAACACTGGGGAACATTTTAAGATCTATACAAAGTACTTCTGAATTTTCCACTGGGGCTTAAAAGAGCCAAAAAACCAATATATACCTTAAAATAATCTACATAAAGTTATTCAGTTAAACACAGGGGGAATATTCAGCATTTGTGTTCCCTTAGAAATTTGGAATGGGTTCAAAATAAATGTCTGTGGTTAACATTAATTTACTATTTTGCTCTTTAACATAAAGTACATACACTCATACTGTACTTCAAAACATCTGACCATTGCTTATAAGTCGCTAATAAGATCACATAAAAATAGCCCACAAAACTGCCACCAAAACTTTTTTTAACCTCAAGAATAAAGCCAATTGAAATTTATCTGGCTAACGTAAAGAAAGAAAAATCATTTAACATCAATGTTAGCATTAAGCAACAAGTTAGAGAAAAAAGCCTGTTTTTAAGCCACAAAGAACCTTTATTTTTAAGACCTTTATTTTCCTATTTAAAACCACTTCAAAACAGACATATTTACTGGGCCACCGAAAAAATGCTGGTCTCAAAGGATTTTATTCGAGTTTTGCATTTTTTTTGTAGCAAGGACGATACGGGAAGTTTTGAATAATTCAGAAGGTGTTACGTCCATTGCTTAAGGTTTGCAAATCTGCTGACCTCTTGTACTTAAGCTAGATTTACTCAAACCTCTCACTGGAGCAGTGCAGAGACTTTTCCACCAATCTATATAGAACCCTCTGAACCTATAAGCGCACATCTTTCTCTCTCAAGTTCCAGCGCCTTGCACACGAGTGAAAATGATTGCTGAAAAATCCCATCCAAGAGGTGCAAACAGGGGATGTTAATAACCCCATTCAGATATCGAGTACGGATGCCCTCGCCTTCGGCAATAAACTGCTCTGTCTGCTCCAATCCTATTCACTTCACGTGCAACATAAACATCAAGGAGAGCCCCAGGCGATTTCGTCGGGACTGCGTACCGTTGCGTTTTGAAAAGGAGGAATAAAACAAAGGCAAACAAACAAGCCATTAAAAGGCATCGGGCGGCAGGGAGCAGCAGCGTCTGTGAGGTGTGAGGCCTCTCAAGCTTCATTATGACACCGCGGGACAGAGGTGGACAGCCAGGCGATGATCCATTCAGGGTCTCGTTAGTGGGCAGACGGGGCAAGGAACAGGCAGGCATCAGAGACTCGCTGGCTCATTACCACTTGGCGCAGAGTCTCGCATGCGTCGAGTCCACCTTAGCGCCTGTCTCCTCACATCAGTGCTGCATATCTGATCATCTGAAAATTATTCAATCTGTATGTGCTACCTGCAGGCCAGATTCTGCCTGGGCATATTGATTGATTCAAAGCAGAGCAACAGCACACTGACCGGACGCTTGCAGTTAGTGCTTTCCTGTCAGAGACGTGCATCAGGAACCGAGAAAAATAAATAAATAATTAAACGCCTCTCCATTTCATAATGAGACACTGATAAAAGGAATCAGATCTGTCGGTGGGTATGTCACGCCGGAGGTCGCTGATGATGTTTTGATCGATTTGCTTGGAGGTGCAATGGGTATTTTTGGCCACTTTTAAAACGTTTTCAAAAAAAAAAAAATTAATAACACACACAACAAATACAGTGTTTGTGAGTCACGTCAGTGGCCAAGACAAAGCTCTTTAATTCCACATTAAGATGGTCACCATATTCAGATTCACCATATACTGTACATGACCAGCCGAATACTACACTCTTAAAACATAAAGGTGCGTCACGATGCCATAGAAGAACCTTTTTGTCTAAATGGTTCTATAAAGAACCTTTAACATCTGAAGAACCTTTCCGTTTCACAAAAGGTTCTTTGTGGCAAAAGAAGGTTCTTCAGATTATAAATATTTTCACGCCACTTTTCACAATTCAATCAATTTCCACTTAAAAATAAAACCAAGCCCCCCATACAACATCTCGTTTTACCAAAAAATATATCATTACATATTTACATAATGAAAGCAAAATGAGTTGCGAATACCATTTCATATTGATTTTAAGCCAAATTATTAAATTATTAAAAATAAATTTAATCTATTCTGTTCATGAGTTCAATTCAGTTTTTATTCATTTGTGCCGTCACATATAACGTGGCTTATTTGAAATCGACTGTTCTAACAACACAAGAGTGACAACACCTCAGTCTCACCTCAGAATTTTGTTTCATACGGCTTCCATTACCCAGATGCACCTCTCGCACTAACAAGCCCAGCTTTTAGCAAAAGGTTATTGATTTTGAAACCCCAAAATTAGATTTAGGCATTCTCTATGCGGGGAGAAAACAGGCCTGTATATTACATTTAAATGTGCGTGCATGTATAGCACTGAGCTCAGGGAGGCTTTATATAATATCTTTCAACCCTCTAATTAGTGTCTCTCTCTCATCTAGTGACACACGGTTCTGATAGAGGAAGCCACTCTGGGGCTTCTTTTGTCCTCAGGGATGTTATGATCTACTAATTAACTAATGGCCTCAAATTCAGCTTCATTCGTCATCAGCAAATCGCTAACGGTTTCTGAAAGAGACAGAGGGCTTTTAAACAGGTACTTCTGTAAGAAATGGAATAGAGGTGTTTGTAATGGCACCATTGGAACAGATTTTATACACCTGCCTCAGGATGTTTCTCAAAGAAGAGAGCCGAGCACTAATGGGGATTATTCTCCACGCTGTCTGAAGTGTTTATGAGAAACCTTGTGGGCAAAATATGGTTAAAGGTGAAGTAAGCAATATTTTCTATGCTCATATCACAGCATAATATGCAGAGACATTTATAAGGAATACATTAGTATGCTGATTCCCTTGGAAACATTTTGTAAACACTGCAGCAGCATTGACTCAAATAATTTTGTGACTTTGGGATGGGGCTGTGTTTTACAATCAATGGCAGATGGGAAGAACGTTTGGGAAACCTGTATGAAAACAGTCATTACTATTATTTCTGTTTTGAGATGCTAGTCGAATATTCATCAGGGTCATGTGATCTCAAAATGGTGGCCCTCATGAGGCGACCCTTTCTATGTAAAATAAACCAGGTTCCTATGACTGGATTTTCATCTCATCTGAGTGTACATCATTTTAAACATTTTTTTTAAAGTTTGCTATAAATTGTTTTTTTTTTTTGTTTTTTTCTCCAAGTAAACTTTATTTAATGAGTAAAAAAATACAAAGTACATTTACATTTTTAATTCACCACCTTGTTCATAAGGTTCCCAGAAAGTTCTCAGTAAACTTTTATTGCATTTTATTTATGAATAGCTTCCGCTAATCAAAAATTTTTAAAGTTGAGGATGAATCTATATTTTATAATGAAATTATAATGAAAGTCTTCATGTTGCTAGGCTGTAGTTAGTTATATAGTATATCGGATTAGTCGAGCGTTCATTTCAATATAAACGACAGCCACAGAAATGTACAAATAATAATAATTTAGAAAAGCCAAGTTGAATGTATGACTCCTGAGTATAAAATGCATAATGCATAAAGCATAAATACGATTTTGCGTGGGAAAAAAAAAAAAATATCACAAAAAAAATTCACCTCTGCAGATGAATAAGCTCAGTACAATTTTCTGGAACATCATTAAAGGATGCAACCTGGGGTGTTTAGACTTTCATCATCAGAAATGATCATGAGGTGCCCCAGCAGAGAATCATCAGATCTCTCCCTGTCTTGATGGCATGATGCCACCGGCTATGAATCAGACCTACTGTTTCCCTTCAACCACCAGCACCGCAAGTCACCTGTGTACTCCTTGTCTTATCGGCTGTAAGTTGGTCTTGTAAAATAAGGGCCTATTTCCTTGTATTTTATAATGCCACATTAAAGTCACGTTGAACAGGAAGTAGTTCATATTTTAACTTACATCTCAGTGTATGGAGGCAGATGAGAGTGAACTTGCAGGGGCTTATCATCGCCTTCACTCTTTAATGAGACCAAACCAGATTTGCATTTTGTGCCCGACACTACGACTTATCCTTGACTAATATGAAACAAAGATAAAACAAATTTGTTAAGATACATGGCTGAAAATTCAAAATGCTAATCTTATTTGTATATTCAAGCCTGTAGATTGTATAAAAATTGCATAAATTTATAGTAAGTAGGAGTAGTTATTTATTTTGTATTGCCATGTCAGCATCTAAGGCCATCTTCGTGGCAAAAAAATAAATAAATAAATAATCAGTTGGAATAATACAAGTTACAGAAACAAAATAAAAACCAAGCAAACACAAAAATACAGCAGTTAAAACTATACAAGAGCTTTTAAGTTAACATGCTAATATATATCTTACTGAGTGAGCGTACTTCATAAAAATTTTTTTGTTTGCATTAAAACCAGGACAGTAATTTATAGTCAATAAGTTAATTATTCAAAATGTAATTATGTTTAAACAATTACTTTTGTATTTTTACTGTTCATTTTATATGCAGTACACTGTACATTTATACATTGTCTAAGTTTTTTGCCATTAAAGTTCCATTCTCATTGATGACATTCTCATTCAAATTGAGATCTGGTGGAAACAAACTAAATTCTCCATGTTACAATATGGACAAGATTTCCCATAGTTCCATTTGTTGCAATGTTGTCACAATGCTTTAAAACAAGTCCAGCAGCTTCTAATCCTGTCAGAGTTCAAGATATACAACAGCCATGCCACAGACAAATCAGGAACATATGCTAATGCCAAACTTAGTTATTCATATCAATCTAATTAGCAATTATTAGGTGAAATCAGCTGCAAATCCTCACTTTAAGTTAGTTCCTGCACAATGAATAAAGTTTATTTTAATGTGCACATTTAAACCAGTTTGAATCATTTCCAAATTTACCTACATGTGAAGTGGACTCAGCATGGTATCATTTTAGAATCATTTATTTGGAATATATGCTTGAAATTGCTTTCTTTTTAGATGTCCAAGTCAGTGTTTTAGAATCACATCTATTGAGTTTTACTTTTTGTAAAAGTTTCAGCGAAGCGTGTCTAATTCTGGATGTTTACACAGCCTCTTATTTCAAACAAATTGATTTAAAATGAAGTCAGTGATGCCTTCAATAGAAAAAAAAATAATAAAGGATTTCAATAGAAAGAGTTCCTTAGAAAAAAAAAATCTTACATTGGAATTTTTCATGGGTTTGTCATGCTGTTTTTCTACCTTTTCTATGCTCTTATTTTTAGTGTCTTGTTTG